>NW_027040022.1:0-136276 GCF_034236695.1 Oncorhynchus nerka
GCCTGTTAGTTTCTAAACTGGCTCAGAGGACTCCATCACATTGTACTGTGTTTGGAAGGACTGTTAGTTCTGAACTGGCTCAGGACTCCATCATTGTACTGTGTTTGGAAGGACTGTTAGTTTCTAAACTTCTCAGAGGACTCCATCACATTGTAGGGTGTTTGGAAGGCCTGTTAGTTTCTGAACTGTCTCAGAGGACTCCATCACATTGTACTGTGTTTGGAAGGCCTGTTTGTTTCTGAACTGTCTCAGAGGACTCCATCACATTGTACTGTGTTTGGAAGGACTGTTAGTTTCTGAACTGTCTCAGAGGACTCCATCACATTGTACTGTGTTTGGAAGGACTGTTAGTTTCTAAACTGTCTCAGAGGACTCCATCATTGTAGGGTGTTTGGAAGGCCTGTTAGTTTCCTGAACTGTCTCAGAGGACTCCATCACATTGTACTGTGTTTGGAAGGACTGTTAGTTTCTGAACTGTCTCAGAGGACTCCATCACATTGTACTGTGTTTGGAAGGCCTGTTTGTTTCTGAACTGTCTCCAGAGGACTCCATCACAATGTACTGTGTTTGGAAGGCCTGTTTGTTTCTGAACTGTCTCAGAGGACTCCATCATTGTACTGTGTTTGGAAGGCCTGTTAGTTCTAAACTGGCTCAGAGGACTCCATCACATTGTACTGTGTTTGGAAGGACTGTTAGTTTCTGAACTGGCTCAGAGGACTCCATCACATTGTACTGTGTTTGGAAGGACTGTTAGTTTCTGAACTGTCTCAGAGGACTCCATCACATTGTACTGTGTTTGGAAGGACTGTTAGTTTCTGAACTGTCTCAGAGGACTCCATCACATTGTACTGTGTTTGGAAGGCCTGTTTGTTTCTGAACAGGATCAGAGGACTCCATCACATTGTACTGTGTTTGGAAGGCCTGTTAGTTTCTGAACTGTCTCAGAGGACTCCATCACACTGTACTGTGTTTGGAAGGCCTGTTAGTTTCTGAACTGTCTCAGAGGACTCCATCACATTGTACTGTGTTTGGAAGGCCTGTTTGTTTCTGAACTGTCTCAGAGGACTCCATCACATTGTACTGTGTTTGGAAGGCCTGTTAGTTTCTGAACTGTCTCAGAGGACTCCATCACATTGTACTGTGTTTGGAAGGCCTGTTTGTTTCTGAACTGTCTCAGAGGACTCCATCACATTGTAGGGTGTTTGGAAGGCCTGTTAGTTTCTGAACTGTCTCAAGGACTCCATCACATTGTACTGTGTTTGGAAGGCCTGTTTGTTTCTGAACAGGATCAGAGGACTCCATCACATTGTACTGTGTTTGGAAGGCCTGTTTGTTTCTGAACTGTCTCAGAGGACTCCATCACATTGTACTGTGTTTGGAAGGCCTGTTAGTTTCTGAACTGTCTCAGAGGACTCCATCACATTGTACTGTGTTTGGAAGGCCTGTTTGTTTCTGAACAGGATCAGAGGACTCCATCACATTGTACTGTGTTTGGAAAGGCCTGTTAGTTTCTGAACTGTCTCAGAGGACTCCATCACACTGTACTGTGTTTGGAAGGCCTGTTTGTTTCTGAACTGTCTCAGAGGACTCCATCACATTGTACTGTGTTTGGAAGGACTGTTAGTTTCTGAACTGTCTCAGAGGACTCCATCACATTGTACTGTGTTTGGAAGGCCTGTTTGTTTCTGAACAGGATCAGAGGACTCCATCACATTGTACTGTGTTTGGAAGGACTGTTAGTTTCTGAACTGTCTCAGAGGACTCCATCACATTGTACTGTGTTTGGAAGGCCTGTTAGTTTCTGAACTGGCTCAGAGGACTCCATCACATTGTACTGTGTTTGGAAGGACTGTTAGTTTCTAAACTGTCTCAGAGGACTCCATCACATTGTAGGGTGTTTGGAAGGCCTGTTAGTTTCTGAACTGTCTCAGAGGACTCCATCACATTGTACTGTGTTTGGAAGGCCTGTTTGTTTCTGAACTGTCTCAGAGGACTCCATCACATTGTACTGTGTTTGGAAGGCCTGTTAGTTTCTAAACTGGCTCAGAGGACTCCATCACATTGTACTGTGTTTGGAAGGACTGTTAGTTTCTGAACTGGCTCAGAGGACTCCATCACATTGTACTGTGTTTGGAAGGACTGTTAGTTTCTAAACTGTCTCAGAGGACTCCATCACATTGTAGGGTGTTTGGAAGGCCTGTTGTTCTGAACTGTCTCAGAGGATTGTACTGTGTTTGGAAGGCCTGTTAGTTTCTAAACTGGCTCAGAGGACTCCATCACATTGTACTGTGTTTGGAAGGACTGTTAGTTTCTGAACTGGCTCAGAGGACTCCATCACATTGTACTGTGTTTGGAAGGACTGTTAGTTTCTAAACTGTCTCAGAGGACTCCATCACATTGTAGGGTGTTTGGAAGGCCTGTTAGTTTCTGAACTGTCTCAGAGGACTCCATCACATTGTACTGTGTTTGGAAGGACTGTTAGTTTCTGAACTGTCTCAGAGGACTCCATCACATTGTACTGTGTTTGGAAGGCCTGTTTGTTTCTGAACTGTCTCAGAGGACTCCATCACATTGTACTGTGTTTGGAAGGCCTGTTAGTTTCTGAACTGTCTCAGAGGACTCCATCACATTGTACTGTGTTTGGAAGGCCTGTTAGTTTCTAAACTGGCTCAGAGGACTCCATCACATTGTACTGTGTTTGGAAGGACTGTTAGTTTCTGAACTGTCTCAGAGGACTCCATCACATTGTACTGTGTTTGGAAGGACTGTTAGTTTCTGAACTGTCTCAGAGGACTCCATCACATTGTACTGTGTTTGGAAGGACTGTTAGTTTCTGAACTGTCTCAGAGGACTCCATCACATTGTACTGTGTTTGGAAGGCCTGTTTGTTTCTGAACAGGATCAGAGGACTCCATCACATTGTACTGTGTTTGGAAGGCCTGTTAGTTTCTGAACTGTCTCAGAGGACTCCATCACACTGTACTGTGTTTGGAAGGCCTGTTAGTTTCTGAACTGTCTCAGAGGACTCCATCACATTGTACTGTGTTTGGAAGGCCTGTTTGTTTCTGAACTGTCTCAGAGGACTCCATCACATTGTACTGTGTTTGGAAGGCCTGTTAGTTTCTGAACTGTCTCAGAGGACTCCATCACATTGTACTGTGTTTGGAAGGCCTGTTTGTTTCTGAACTGTCTCAGAGGACTCCATCACATTGTAGGGTGTTTCTGTTAGTTTCTGAACTGTCTCAGAGGACTCCATCACATTGTACTGTGTTTGGAAGGCCTGTTTGTTTCTGAACAGGATCAGAGGACTCCATCACATTGTACTGTGTTTGGAAGGCCTGTTAGTTTCTGAACTGTCTCAGAGGACTCCATCACACTGTACTGTGTTTGGAAGGCCTGTTAGTTTCTGAACTGTCTCAGAGGACTCCATCACATTGTACTGTGTTTGGAAGGCCTGTTTGTTTCTGAACTGTCTCAGAGGACTCCATCACATTGTACTGTGTTTGGAAGGACTGTTAGTTTCTGAACTGTCTCAGAGGACTCCATCACATTGTACTGTGTTTGGAAGGCCTGTTTGTTTCTGAACAGGATCAGAGGACTCCATCACATTGTACTGTGTTTGGAAGGACTGTTAGTTTCTGAACTGTCTCAGAGGACTCCATCACATTGTACTGTGTTTGGAAGGCCTGTTAGTTTCTAAACTGCTCAGAGGACTCCATCACATTGTACTGTGTTTGGAAGGACTGTTAGTTTCTGAACTGGCTCAGAGGACTCCATCACATTGTACTGTGTTTGGAAGGACTGTTAGTTTCTAAACTGTCTCAGAGGACTCCATCACATTGTAGGGTGTTTGGAAGGCCTGTTAGTTTCTGAACTGTCTCAGAGGACTCCATCACATTGTACTGTGTTTGGAAGGCCTGTTTGTTTCTGAACTGTCTCAGAGGACTCCATCACATTGTACTGTGTTTGGAAGGACTGTTAGTTTCTGAACTGTCTCAGAGGACTCCATCACATTGTACTGTGTTTGGAAGGACTGTTAGTTTCTAAAATGTCTCAGAGGACTCCATCACATTGTAGGGTGTTTGGAAGGCCTGTTAGTTTCTGAACTGTCTCAGAGGACTCCATCACATTGTACTGTGTTTGGAAGGACTGTTAGTTTCTGAACTGTCTCAGAGGACTCCATCACATTGTACTGTGTTTGGAAGGACTGTTAGTTTCTGAACTGTCTCAGAGGACTCCATCACATTGTACTGTGTTTGGAAGGACTGTTAGTTTCTGAACTGTCTCAGAGGACTCCATCACATTGTACTGTGTTTGGAAGGCCTGTTTGTTTCTGAACAGGATCAGAGGACTCCATCACATTGTACTGTGTTTGGAAGGCCTGTTAGTTTCTGAACTGTCTCAGAGGACTCCATCACACTGTACTGTGTTTGGAAGGCCTGTTAGTTTCTGAACTGTCTCAGAGGACTCCATCACATTGTACTGTGTTTGGAAGGCCTGTTTGTTTCTGAACTGTCTCAGAGGACTCCATCACATTGTACTGTGTTTGGAAGGCCTGTTAGTTTCTGAACTGTCTCAGAGGACTCCATCACATTGTACTGTGTTTGGAAGGCCTGTTAGTTTCTGAACTGTCTCAGAGGACTCCATCACATTGTACTGTGTTTGGAAGGCCTGTTAGTTTCTGAACTGGCTCAGAGGACTCCATCACATTGTACTGTGTTTGGAAGGACTGTTAGTTTCTAAACTGTCTCAGAGGACTCCATCACATTGTAGGGTGTTTGGAAGGCCTGTTAGTTTCTGAACTGTCTCAGAGGACTCCATCACATTGTACTGTGTTTGGAAGGCCTGTTTGTTTCTGAACTGTCTCAGAGGACTCCATCACATTGTACTGTGTTTGGAAGGCCTGTTAGTTTCTAAACTGGCTCAGAGGACTCCATCACATTGTACTGTGTTTGGAAGGACTGTTAGTTTCTGAACTGGCTCAGAGGACTCCATCACATTGTACTGTGTTTGGAAGGACTGGTTTCTAAACTGTCTCAGAGGACTCCATCACATTGTAGGGTGTTTGGAAGGCCTGTTAGGAACTGTCTCAGAGGACTCCATCACATTGTACTGTGTTTGGAAGGCCTGTTAGTTTCTAAACTGGCTCAGAGGACTCCATCATTGTACTGTGTTTGGAAGGACTTTAGTTTCTGAACTGGCTCAGAGGACTCCATCACATTGTACTGTGTTTGGAAGGACTGTTAGTTTCTGAACTGTCTCAGAGGACTCCATCACATTGTAGGGTGTTTGGAAGGCCTGTTAGTTTCTGAACTGTCTCAGAGGACTCCATCACATTGTACTGTGTTTGGAAGGCCTGTTTGTTTCTGAACTGTCTCAGAGGACTCCATCACATTGTACTGTGTTTGGAAGGACTGTTAGTTTCTGAACTGTCTCAGAGGACTCCATCACATTGTACTGTGTTTGGAAGGACTGTTAGTTTCTAAACTGTCTCAGAGGACTCCATCACATTGTAGGGTGTTTGGAAGGCCTGTTAGTTTCTGAACTGTCTCAGAGGACTCCATCACATTGTACTGTGTTTGGAAGGACTGTTAGTTTCTGAACTGTCTCAGAGGACTCCATCACATTGTACTGTGTTTGGAAGGCCTGTTTGTTTCTGAACTGTCTCAGAGGACTCCATCACATTGTACTGTGTTTGGAAGGACTGTTAGTTTCTGAACTGTCTCAGAGGACTCCATCACATTGTACTGTGTTTGGAAGGACTGTTAGTTTCTGAACTGTCTCAGAGGACTCCATCACATTGTACTGTGTTTGGAAGGCCTGTTTGTTTCTGAACAGGATCAGAGGACTCCATCACATTGTACTGTGTTTGGAAGGCCTGTTAGTTTCTGAACTGTCTCAGAGGACTCCATCACACTGTACTGTGTTTGGAAGGCCTGTTAGTTTCTGAACTGTCTCAGAGGACTCCATCACATTGTACTGTGTTTGGAAGGCCTGTTTGTTTCTGAACTGTCTCAGAGGACTCCATCACATTGTACTGTGTTTGGAAGGCCTGTTAGTTTCTGAACTGTCTCAGAGGACTCCATCACATTGTACTGTGTTTGGAAGGCCTGTTAGTTTCTGAACTGTCTCAGAGGACTCCATCACATTGTACTGTGTTTGGAAGGCCTGAGTTTCTGAACTGGCTCAGAGGACTCCATCACATTGTACTGTGTTTGGAAGGACTGTTAGTTTCTAAACTGTCTCAGAGGACTCCATCACATTGTAGGGTGTTTGGAAGGCCTGTTAGTTTCTGAACTGTCTCAGAGGACTCCATCACATTGTACTGTGTTTGGAAGGCCTGTTTGTTTCTGAACTGTCTCAGAGGACTCCATCACATTGTACTGTGTTTGGAAGGCCTGTTAGTTTCTAAACTGGCTCAGAGGACTCCATCACATTGTACTGTGTTTGGAAGGACTGTTAGTTTCTGAACTGGCTCAGAGGACTCCATCACATTGTACTGTGTTTGGAAGGACTGTTAGTTTCTAAACTGTCTCAGAGGACTCCATCACATTGTAGGGTGTTTGGAAGGCCAGTTTCTGAACTGTCTCAGAGGACTCCATCACATTGTACTGTGTTTGGAAGGCCTGTTAGTTTCTAAACTGGCTCAGAGGACTCCATCACATTGTACTGTGTTTGGAAGGACTGTTAGTTTCTGAACTGGCTCAGAGGACTCCATCACATTGTACTGTGTTTGGAAGGACAGTTTCTAAACTGTCTCAGAGGACTCCATCACATTGTAGGGTGTTTGGAAGGCCTGTTAGTTTCTGAACTGTCTCAGAGGACTCCATCACATTGTACTGTGTTTGGAAGGCCTGTTTGTTTCTGAACTGTCTCAGAGGACTCCATCACATTGTACTGTGTTTGGAAGGACTGTTAGTTTCTGAACTGTCTCAGAGGACTCCATCATTGTACTGTGTTTGGAAGGACTGTTAGTTTCTAAACTGTCTCAGAGGACTCCATCACATTGTAGGGTGTTTGGAAGGCCTGTTAGTTTCTGAACTGTCTCAGAGGACTCCATCACATTGTACTGTGTTTGGAAGGACTGTTAGTTTCTGAACTGTCTCAGAGGACTCCATCACATTGTACTGTGTTTGGAAGGCCTGTTTGTTTCTGAACTGTCTCAGAGGACTCCATCACATTGTACTGTGTTTGGAAGGCCTGTTAGTTTCTGAACTGTCTCAGAGGACTCCATCACATTGTACTGTGTTTGGAAGGCCTGTTAGTTTCTAAACTGGCTCAGAGGACTCCATCACATTGTACTGTGTTTGGAAGGACTGTTAGTTTCTGAACTGGCTCAGAGGACTCCATCACATTGTACTGTGTTTGGAAGGACTTAGTTTCTGAACTGTCTCAGAGGACTCCATCACATTGTACTGTGTTTGGAAGGACTGTTAGTTTCTGAACTGTCTCAGAGGACTCCATCACATTGTACTGTGTTTGGAAGGCCTGTTTGTTTCTGAACAGGATCAGAGGACTCCATCACATTGTACTGTGTTTGGAAGGCCTGTTAGTTTCTGAACTGTCTCAGAGGACTCCATCACACTGTACTGTGTTTGGAAGGCCTGTTAGTTTCTGAACTGTCTCAGAGGACTCCATCACATTGTACTGTGTTTGGAAGGCCTGTTTGTTTCTGAACTGTCTCAGAGGACTCCATCACATTGTACTGTGTTTGGAAGGCCTGTTAGTTTCTGAACTGTCTCAGAGGACTCCATCACATTGTACTGTGTTTGGAAGGCCTGTTTGTTTCTGAACTGTCTCAGAGGACTCCATCACATTGTAGGGTGTTTGGAAGGCCTGTTAGTTTCTGAACTGTCTCAGAGGACTCCATCACATTGTACTGTGTTTGGAAGGCCTGTTTGTTTCTGAACAGGATCAGAGGACTCCATCACATTGTACTGTGTTTGGAAGGCCTGTTTGTTTCTGAACTGTCTCAGAGGACTCCATCACATTGTACTGTGTTTGGAAGGACTGTTAGTTTCTGAACTGTCTCAGAGGACTCCATCACATTGTACTGTGTTTGGAAGGCCTGTTTGTTTCTGAACAGGATCAGAGGACTCCATCACATTGTACTGTGTTTGGAAGGTTTCTGAACTGTCTCAGAGGACTCCATCACACTTACTGTGTTTCTGTTGAACTGTCTCAGAGGACTCCATCACATTGTACTGTGTTTGGAAGGACTGTTAGTTTCTGAACTGTCTCAGAGGACTCCATCACATTGTACTGTGTTTGGAAGGCCTGTTTGTTTCTGAACAGGATCAGAGGACTCCATCACATTGTACTGTGTTTGGAAGGACTGTTAGTTTCTGAACTGTCTCAGAGGACTCCATCACATTGTACTGTGTTTGGAAGGCCTGTTAGTTTCTGAACTGGCTCAGAGGACTCCATCACATTGTACTGTGTTTGGAAGGACTGTTAGTTTCTAAACTGTCTCAGAGGACTCCATCACATTGTAGGGTGTTTGGAAGGCCTGTTAGTTTCTGAACTGTCTCAGAGGACTCCATCACATTGTACTGTGTTTGGAAGGCCTGTTTGTTTCTGAACTGTCTCAGAGGACTCCATCACATTGTACTGTGTTTGGAAGGCCTGTTAGTTTCTAAACTGGCTCAGAGGACTCCATCACATTGTACTGTGTTTGGAAGGACTGTTAGTTTCTGAACTGGCTCAGAGGACTCCATCACATTGTACTGTGTTTGGAAGGACTGTTAGTTTCTAAACTGTCTCAGAGGACTCCATCACATTGTACTGTGTTTGGAAGGCCTGTTAGTTTCTGAACTGTCTCAGAGGACTTTATCACATTGTACTGTGTTTGGAAGGCCTGTTAGTTTCTAAACTGGCTCAGAGGACTCCATCACATTGTACTGTGTTTGGAAGGACTGTTTGTTTCTGAACTGTCTCAGAGGACTCCATCACATTGTACTGTGTTTGGAAGGACTGTTAGTTTCTGAACTGTCTCAGAGGACTCCATCACATTGTACTGTGTTTGGAAGGCCTGTTTGTTTCTGAACAGGATCAGAGGACTCCATCACATTGTACTGTGTTTGGAAGGCCTGTTAGTTTCTGAACTGTCTCAGAGGACTCCATCACACTGTACTGTGTTTGGAAGGCCTGTTAGTTTCTGAACTGTCTCAGAGGACTCCATCACATTGTACTGTGTTTGGAAGGACTGTTAGTTTCTGAACTGTCTCAGAGGACTCCATCACATTGTACTGTGTTTGGAAGGCCTGTTTGTTTCTGAACAGGATCAGAGGACTCCATCACATTGTACTGTGTTTGGAAGGACTGTTAGTTTCTGAACTGTCTCAGAGGACTCCATCACATTGTACTGTGTTTGGAAGGCCTGTTAGTTTCTGAACTGGCTCAGAGGACTCCATCACATTGTACTGTGTTTGGAAGGACTGTTAGTTTCTAAACTGTCTCAGAGGACTCCATCACATTGTAGGGTGTTTGGAAGGCCTGTTAGTTTCTGAACTGTCTCAGAGGACTCCATCACATTGTACTGTGTTTGGAAGGCCTGTTTGTTTCTGAACTGTCTCAGAGGACTCCATCACATTGTACTGTGTTTGGAAGGCCTGTTAGTTTCTAAACTGGCTCAGAGGACTCCATCACATTGTACTGTGTTTGGAAGGACTGTTAGTTTCTGAACTGGCTCAGAGGACTCCATCACATTGTACTGTGTTTGGAAGGACTGTTAGTTTCTAAACTGTCTCAGAGGACTCCATCACATTGTAGGGTGTTTGGAAGGCCTGTTAGTTTCTGAACTGTCTCAGAGGACTTTATCACATTGTACTGTGTTTGGAAGGCCTGTTAGTTTCTAAACTGGCTCAGAGGACTCCATCACATTGTACTGTGTTTGGAAGGACTGTTAGTTTCTGAACTGGCTCAGAGGACTCCATCACATTGTACTGTGTTTGGAAGGACTGTTAGTTTCTAAACTGTCTCAGAGGACTCCATCACATTGTAGGGTGTTTGGAAGGCCTGTTAGTTTCTGAACTGTCTCAGAGGACTCCATCACATTGTACTGTGTTTGGAAGGCCTGTTTGTTTCTGAACTGTCTCAGAGGACTCCATCACATTGTACTGTGTTTGGAAGGACTGTTAGTTTCTGAACTGTCTCAGAGGACTCCATCACATTGTACTGTGTTTGGAAGGACTGTTAGTTTCTAAACTGTCTCAGAGGACTCCATCACATTGTAGGGTGTTTGGAAGGCCTGTTAGTTTCTGAACTGTCTCAGAGGACTCCATCACATTGTACTGTGTTTGGAAGGACTGTTAGTTTCTGAACTGTCTCAGAGGACTCCATCACATTGTACTGTGTTTGGAAGGCCTGTTTGTTTCTGAACTGTCTCAGAGGACTCCATCACATTGTACTGTGTTTGGAAGGCCTGTTAGTTTCTGAACTGTCTCAGAGGACTCCATCACATTGTACTGTGTTTGGAAGGCCTGTTAGTTTCTAAACTGGCTCAGAGGACTCCATCACATTGTACTGTGTTTGGAAGGACTGTTAGTTTCTGAACTGGCTCAGAGGACTCCATCACATTGTACTGTGTTTGGAAGGACTGTTAGTTTCTGAACTGTCTCAGAGGACTCCATCACATTGTACTGTGTTTGGAAGGACTGTTAGTTTCTGAACTGTCTCAGAGGACTCCATCACATTGTACTGTGTTTGGAAGGCCTGTTTGTTTCTGAACAGGATCAGAGGACTCCATCACATTGTACTGTGTTTGGAAGGCCTGTTAGTTTCTGAACTGTCTCAGAGGACTCCATCACACTGTACTGTGTTTGGAAGGCCTGTTAGTTTCTGAACTGTCTCAGAGGACTCCATCACATTGTACTGTGTTTGGAAGGCCTGTTTGTTTCTGAACTGTCTCAGAGGACTCCATCACATTGTACTGTGTTTGGAAGGCCTGTTAGTTTCTGAACTGTCTCAGAGGACTCCATCACATTGTACTGTGTTTGGAAGGCCTGTTTGTTTCTGAACTGTCTCAGAGGACTCCATCACATTGTAGGGTGTTTGGAAGGCCTGTTAGTTTCTGAACTGTCTCAGAGGACTCCATCACATTGTACTGTGTTTGGAAGGCCTGTTTGTTTCTGAACAGGATCAGAGGACTCCATCACATTGTACTGTGTTTGGAAGGCCTGTTAGTTTCTGAACTGTCTCAGAGGACTCCATCACACTGTACTGTGTTTGGAAGGCCTGTTAGTTTCTGAACTGTCTCAGAGGACTCCATCACATTGTACTGTGTTTGGAAGGCTTGTTTGTTTCTGAACTGTCTCAGAGGACTCCATCACATTGTACTGTGTTTGGAAGGACTGTTAGTTTCTGAACTGTCTCAGAGGACTCCATCACATTGTACTGTGTTTGGAAGGCCTGTTTGTTTCTGAACTGTCTCAGAGGACTCCATCACATTGTACTGTGTTTGGAAGGCCTGTTAGTTTCTGAACTGTCTCAGAGGACTCCATCACATTGTACTGTGTTTGGAAGGCCTGTTAGTTTCTAAACTGGCTCAGAGGACTCCATCACATTGTACTGTGTTTGGAAGGACTGTTAGTTTCTGAACTGGCTCAGAGGACTCCATCACATTGTACTGTGTTTGGAAGGACTGTTAGTTTCTGAACTGTCTCAGAGGACTCCATCACATTGTACTGTGTTTGGAAGGACTGTTAGTTTCTGAACTGTCTCAGAGGACTCCATCACATTGTACTGTGTTTGGAAGGCCTGTTTGTTTCTGAACAGGATCAGAGGACTCCATCACATTGTACTGTGTTTGGAAGGCCTGTTAGTTTCTGAACTGTCTCAGAGGACTCCATCACACTGTACTGTGTTTGGAAGGCCTGTTAGTTTCTGAACTGTCTCAGAGGACTCCATCACATTGTACTGTGTTTGGAAGGCCTGTTTGTTTCTGAACTGTCTCAGAGGACTCCATCACATTGTACTGTGTTTGGAAGGCCTGTTAGTTTCTGAACTGTCTCAGAGGACTCCATCACATTGTACTGTGTTTGGAAGGCCTGTTTGTTTCTGAACTGTCTCAGAGGACTCCATCACATTGTACTGTGTTTGGAAGGCCTGTTAGTTTCTGAACTGTCTCAGAGGACTCCATCACATTGTACTGTGTTTGGAAGGCCTGTTTGTTTCTGAACAGGATCAGAGGACTCCATCACATTGTACTGTGTTTGGAAGGCCTGTTAGTTTCTGTTCTCAGAGGACTCCATCACACTGTACTGTGTTTGGAAGGCCTGTTAGTTTCTGAACTGTCTCAGAGGACTCCATCACATTGTACTGTGTTTGGAAGGCCTGTTTGTTTCTGAACTGTCTCAGAGGACTCCATCACATTGTACTGTGTTTGGAAGGACTGTTAGTTTCTGAACTGTCTCAGAGGACTCCATCACATTGTACTGTGTTTGGAAGGCCTGTTTGTTTCTGAACAGGATCAGAGGACTCCATCACATTGTACTGTGTTTGGAAGGACTGTTAGTTTCTGAACTGTCTCAGAGGACTCCATCACATTGTACTGTGTTTGGAAGGCCTGTTAGTTTCTAAACTGGCTCAGAGGACTCCATCACATTGTACTGTGTTTGGAAGGACTGTTAGTTTCTGAACTGTCTCAGAGGACTCCATCACATTGTACTGTGTTTGGAAGGACTTTAGTTTCTAAACTGTCTCAGAGGACTCCATCACATTGTAGGGTGTTTGGAAGGCCTGTTAGTTTCTGAACTGTCTCAGAGGACTCCATCACATTGTACTGTGTTTGGAAGGCCTGTTTGTTTCTGAACTGTCTCAGAGGACTCCATCACATTGTACTGTGTTTGGAAGGACTGTTAGTTTCTGAACTGTCTCAGAGGACTCCATCACATTGTACTGTGTTTGGAAGGACTGTTAGTTTCTAAACTGTCTCAGAGGACTCCATCACATTGTAGGGTGTTTGGAAGGCCTGTTGTTTCTGAACTGTCTCAGAGGACTCCATCACATTGTACTGTGTTTGGAAGGACTGTTAGTTTCTGAACTGTCTCAGAGGACTCCATCACATTGTACTGTGTTTGGAAGGCCTGTTTGTTTCTGAACAGGATCAGAGGACTCCATCACATTGTACTGTGTTTGGAAGGCCTGTTAGTTTCTGAACTGTCTCAGAGGACTCCATCACACTGTACTGTGTTTGGAAGGCCTGTTAGTTTCTGAACTGTCTCAGAGGACTCCATCACATTGTACTGTGTTTGGAAGGCCTGTTTGTTTCTGAACTGTCTCAGAGGACTCCATCACATTGTACTGTGTTTGGAAGGCCTGTTAGTTTCTGAACTGTCTCAGAGGACTCCATCACATTGTACTGTGTTTGGAAGGCCTGTTAGTTTCTGAACTGTCTCAGAGGACTCCATCACATTGTACTGTGTTTGGAAGGCCTGTTTGTTTCTGAACTGTCTCAGAGGACTCCATCACATTGTACTGTGTTTGGAAGGACTGTTAGTTTCTGAACTGTCTCAGAGGACTCCATCACATTGTACTGTGTTTGGAAGGACTGTTAGTTTCTGAACTGTCTCAGAGGACTCCATCACATTGTACTGTGTTTGGAAGGACTGTTAGTTTCTGAACTGTCTCAGAGGACTCCATCACATTGTACTGTGTTTGGAAGGCCTGTTTGTTTCTGAACAGGATCAGAGGACTCCATCACATTGTACTGTGTTTGGAAGGCCTGTTAGTTTCTGAACTGTCTCAGAGGACTCCATCACACTGTACTGTGTTTGGAAGGCCTGTTAGTTTCTGAACTGTCTCAGAGGACTCCATCACATTGTACTGTGTTTGGAAGGCCTGTTTGTTTCTGAACTGTCTCAGAGGACTCCATCACATTGTACTGTGTTTGGAAGGCCTGTTAGTTTCTGAACTGTCTCAGAGGACTCCATCACATTGTACTGTGTTTGGAAGGTTTCTAAACTGGCTGTTAGTTTCTGAACTGAACTGGCTCAGAGGACTCCATCACATTGTACTGTGTTTGGAAGGACTGTTAGTTTCTAAACTGTCTCAGAGGACTCCATCACATTGTAGGGTGTTTGGAAGGCCTGTTAGTTTCTGAACTGTCTCAGAGGACTCCATCACATTGTACTGTGTTTGGAAGGACTGTTAGTTTCTGAACTGTCTCAGAGGACTCCATCACATTGTACTGTGTTTGGAAGGCCTGTTTGTTTCTGAACAGGATCAGAGGACTCCATCACATTGTACTGTGTTTGGAAGGACTGTTAGTTTCTGAACTGTCTCAGAGGACTCCATCACATTGTACTGTGTTTGGAAGGACTGTTAGTTTCTGAACTGTCTCAGAGGACTCCATCACATTGTACTGTGTTTGGAAGGCCTGTTTGTTTCTGAACAGGATCAGAGGACTCCATCACATTGTACTGTGTTTGGAAGGCCTGTTAGTTTCTGAACTGTCTCAGAGGACTCCATCACACTGTACTGTGTTTGGAAGGCCTGTTAGTTTCTGAACTGTCTCAGAGGACTCCATCACATTGTACTGTGTTTGGAAGGCCTGTTTGTTTCTGAACTGTCTCAGAGGACTCCATCACATTGTACTGTGTTTGGAAGGCCTGTTAGTTTCTGAACTGTCTCAGAGGACTCCATCACATTGTACTGTGTTTGGAAGGCCTGTTAGTTTCTAAACTGGCTCAGAGGACTCCATCACATTGTACTGTGTTTGGAAGGACTGTTAGTTTCTGAACTGGCTCAGAGGACTCCATCACATTGTACTGTGTTTGGAAGGACTGTTAGTTTCTAAACTGTCTCAGAGGACTCCATCACATTGTAGGGTGTTTGGAAGGCCTGTTAGTTTCTGAACTGTCTCAGAGGACTCCATCACATTGTACTGTGTTTGGAAGGACTGTTAGTTTCTGAACTGTCTCAGAGGACTCCATCACATTGTACTGTGTTTGGAAGGCCTGTTTGTTCCTGAACAGGATCAGAGGACTCCATCACATTGTACTGTGTTTGGAAGGCCTGTTAGTTTCTGAACTGTCTCAGAGGACTCCATCACATTGTACTGTGTTTGGAAGGACTGTTAGTTTCTGAACTGTCTCAGAGGACTCCATCACATTGTACTGTGTTTGGAAGGACTGTTAGTTTCTGAACTGTCTCAGAGGACTCCATCACATTGTACTGTGTTTGGAAAGGAACCTGACTCCATCACATTGTACTGTGTTTGGAAGGCCTGTTTGTTTCTGAACAGGATCAGAGGACTCCATCACATTGTACTGTGTTTGGAAGGCCTGTTAGTTTCTGAACTGTCTCAGAGGACTCCATCACACTGTACTGTGTTTGGAAGGCCTGTTAGTTTCTGAACTGTCTCAGAGGACTCCATCACATTGTACTGTGTTTGGAAGGCCTGTTTGTTTCTGAACTGTCTCAGAGGACTCCATCACATTGTACTGTGTTTGGAAGGCCTGTTAGTTTCTGAACTGTCTCAGAGGACTCCATCACATTGTACTGTGTTTGGAAGGCCTGTTAGTTTCTGAACTGTCTCAGAGGACTCCATCACATTGTACTGTGTTTGGAAGGCCTGTTTGTTTCTGAACTGTCTCAGAGGACTCCATCACATTGTACTGTGTTTGGAAGGACTGTTAGTTTCTGAACTGTCTCAGAGGACTCCATCACATTGTACTGTGTTTGGAAGGACTGTTAGTTTCTGAACTGTCTCAGAGGACTCCATCACATTGTACTGTGTTTGGAAGGACTGTTAGTTTCTGAACTGTCTCAGAGGACTCCATCACATTGTACTGTGTTTGGAAGGCCTGTTTGTTTCTGAACAGGATCAGAGGACTCCATCACATTGTACTGTGTTTGGAAGGCCTGTTAGTTTCTGAACTGTCTCAGAGGACTCCATCACACTGACTGTGTTTGGAAGGCCTGTTAGTTTCTGAACTGTCTCAGAGGACTCCATCACATTGTACTGTGTTTGGAAGGCCTGTTTGTTTCTGAACTGTCTCAGAGGACTCCATCACATTGTACTGTGTTTGGAAGGCCTGTTAGTTTCTGAACTGTCTCAGAGGACTCCATCACATTGTACTGTGTTTGGAAGGCCTGTTGTTTCTAAACTTCAGAGGACTCCATCACATTGTACTGTGTTTGGAAGGAAGTTTCTGAACTGGCTCAGAGGACTCCATCACATTGTACTGTGTTTGGAAGGACTGTTAGTTTCTAAACTGTCTCAGAGGACTCCATCACATTGTAGGGTGTTTGGAAGGCCTGTTAGTTTCTGAACTGTCTCAGAGGACTCCATCACATTGTACTGTGTTTGGAAGGACTGTTAGTTTCTGAACTGTCTCAGAGGACTCCATCACATTGTACTGTGTTTGGAAGGCCTGTTTGTTTCTGAACAGGATCAGAGGACTCCATCACATTGTACTGTGTTTGGAAGGACTGTTAGTTTCTGAACTGTCTCAGAGGACTCCATCACATTGTACTGTGTTTGGAAGGACTGTTAGTTTCTGAACTGTCTCAGAGGACTCCATCACATTGTACTGTGTTTGGAAGGCCTGTTTGTTTCTGAACAGGATCAGAGGACTCCATCACATTGTACTGTGTTTGGAAGGCCTGTTAGTTTCTGAACTGTCTCAGAGGACTCCATCACACTGTACTGTGTTTGGAAGGCCTGTTAGTTTCTGAACTGTCTCAGAGGACTCCATCACATTGTACTGTGTTTGGAAGGCCTGTTTGTTTCTGAACTGTCTCAGAGGACTCCATCACATTGTACTGTGTTTGGAAGGCCTGTTAGTTTCTGAACTGTCTCAGAGGACTCCATCACATTGTACTGTGTTTGGAAGGCCTGTTAGTTTCTAAACTGGCTCAGAGGACTCCATCACATTGTACTGTGTTTGGAAGGACTGTTAGTTTCTGAACTGGCTCAGAGGACTCCATCACATTGTACTGTGTTTGGAAGGACTGTTAGTTTCTAAACTGTCTCAGAGGACTCCATCACATTGTAGGGTGTTTGGAAGGCCTGTTAGTTTCTGAACTGTCTCAGAGGACTCCATCACATTGTACTGTGTTTGGAAGGACTGTTAGTTTCTGAACTGTCTCAGAGGACTCCATCACATTGTACTGTGTTTGGAAGGCCTGTTTGTTTCTGAACAGGATCAGAGGACTCCATCACATTGTACTGTGTTTGGAAGGCCTGTTAGTTTCTGAACTGTCTCAGAGGACTCCATCACACTGTACTGTGTTTGGAAGGCCTGTTAGTTTCTGAACTGTCTCAGAGGACTCCATCACATTGTACTGTGTTTGGAAGGCCTGTTTGTTTCTGAACTGTCTCAGAGGACTCCATCACATTGTACTGTGTTTGGAAGGCCTGTTAGTTTCTGAACTGTCTCAGAGGACTCCATCACATTGTACTGTGTTTGGAAGGCCTGTTAGTTTCTAAACTGGCTCAGAGGACTCCATCACATTGTACTTGTTTAGGACTGTGTTTGGCTCAAGGCACATTGTACTGTGTTTGGAAGGACTGTTAGTTTCTAAACTGTCTCAGAGGACTCCATCACATTGTAGGGTGTTTGGAAGGCCTGTTGTTTGGTACTGTGTTTGGAAGGACTGTTAGTTTCTGAACTGTCTCAGAGGACTCCATCACATTGTACTGTGTTTGGAAGGCCTGTTTGTTTCTGAACAGGATCAGAGGACTCCATCACATTGTACTGTGTTTGGAAGGACTGTTAGTTTCTGAACTGTCTCAGAGGACTCCATCACATTGTACTGTGTTTGGAAGGACTGTTAGTTTCTGAACTGTCTCAGAGGACTCCATCACATTGTACTGTGTTTGGAAGGCCTGTTTGTTTCTGAACAGGATCAGAGGACTCCATCACATTGTACTGTGTTTGGAAGGCCTGTTAGTTTCTGAACTGTCTCAGAGGACTCCATCACACTGTACTGTGTTTGGAAGGCCTGTTAGTTTCTGAACTGTCTCAGAGGACTCCATCACATTGTACTGTGTTTGGAAGGCCTGTTTGTTTCTGAACTGTCTCAGAGGACTCCATCACATTGTACTGTGTTTGGAAGGCCTGTTAGTTTCTGAACTGTCTCAGAGGACTCCATCACATTGTACTGTGTTTGGAAGGCCTGTTAGTTTCTAAACTGGCTCAGAGGACTCCATCACATTGTACTGTGTTTGGAAGGACTGTTAGTTTCTGAACTGGCTCAGAGGACTCCATCACATTGTACTGTGTTTGGAAGGACTGTTAGTTTCTAAACTGTCTCAGAGGACTCCATCACATTGTAGGGTGTTTGGAAGGCCTGTTAGTTTCTGAACTGTCTCAGAGGACTCCATCACATTGTACTGTGTTTGGAAGGACTGTTAGTTTCTGAACTGTCTCAGAGGACTCCATCACATTGTACTGTGTTTGGAAGGCCTGTTTGTTTCTGAACAGGATCAGAGGACTCCATCACATTGTACTGTGTTTGGAAGGCCTGTTAGTTTCTGAACTGTCTCAGAGGACTCCATCACACTGTACTGTGTTTGGAAGGCCTGTTAGTTTCTGAACTGTCTCAGAGGACTCCATCACATTGTACTGTGTTTGGAAGGCCTGTTTGTTTCTGAACTGTCTCAGAGGACTCCATCACATTGTACTGTGTTTGGAAGGCCTGTTAGTTTCTGAACTGTCTCAGAGGACTCCATCACATTGTACTGTGTTTGGAAGGCCTGTTAGTTTCTGAACTGTCTCAGAGGACTCCATCACATTGTACTGTGTTTGGAAGGCCTGTTTGTTTCTGAACTGTTTCAGAGGACTCCATCACATTGTACTGTGTTTGGAAGGACTGTTAGTTTCTGAACTGTCTCAGAGGACTCCATCACATTGTACTGTGTTTGGAAGGACTGTTGTTTCTGAACTGGCTCAGAGGACTCCATCACATTGTACTGTGTTTGGAAGGACTGTTAGTTTCTAAACTGTCTCAGAGGACTCCATCACATTGTACTGTGTTTGGAAGGCCTGTTAGTTTCTGAACTGTCTCAGAGGACTCCATCACATTGTACTGTGTTTGGAAGGCCTGTTAGTTTCTAAACTGGCTCAGAGGACTCCATCACATTGTACTGTGTTTGGAAGGCCTGTTAGTTTCTGAACTGGCTCAGAGGACTCCATCACATTGTACTGTGTTTGGAAGGACTGTTAGTTTCTAAACTGTCTCAGAGGACTCCATCACATTGTAGGGTGTTTGGAAGGCCTGTTAGTTTCTGAACTGTCTCAGAGGACTCCATCACATTGTACTGTGTTTGGAAGGCCTGTTTGTTTCTGAACTGTCTCAGAGGACTCCATCACATTGTACTGTGTTTGGAAGGCCTGTTAGTTTCTGAACTGTCTCAGAGGACTCCATCACATTGTACTGTGTTTGGAAGGACTGTTAGTTTCTAAACTGTCTCAGAGGACTCCATCACATTGTAGGGTGTTTGGAAGGCCTGTTAGTTTCTGAACTGTCTCAGAGGACTCCATCACATTGTACTGTGTTTGGAAGGCCTGTTTGTTTCTGAACTGTCTCAGAGGACTCCATCACATTGTACTGTGTTTGGAAGGCCTGTTAGTTTCTGAACTGTCTCAGAGGACTCCATCACATTGTACTGTGTTTGGAAGGCCTGTTAGTTTCTGAACTGGCTCAGAGGACTCCATCCATTGTACTGTGTTTGGAAGGACTGTTAGTTTCTGAACTGGCTCAGAGGACTCCATCACATTGTACTGTGTTTGGAAGGACTGTTAGTTTCTAAACTGTCTCAGAGGACTCCATCACATTGTAGGGTGTTTGGAAGGCCTGTTAGTTTCTGAACTGTCTCAGAGGACTCCATCACATTGTACTGTGTTTGGAAGGACTGTTAGTTTCTGAACTGTCTCAGAGGACTCCATCACATTGTACTGTGTTTGGAAGGCCTGTTTGTTTCTGAACAGGATCAGAGGACTCCATCACATTGTACTGTGTTTGGAAGGACTGTTAGTTTCTGAACTGTCTCAGAGGACTCCATCACATTGTACTGTGTTTGGAAGGACTGTTAGTTTCTGAACTGTCTCAGAGGACTCCATCACATTGTACTGTGTTTGGAAGGCCTGTTTGTTTCTGAACAGGATCAGAGGACTCCATCACATTGTACTGTGTTTGGAAGGCCTGTTAGTTTCTGAACTGTCTCAGAGGACTCCATCACACTGTACTGTGTTTGGAAGGCCTGTTAGTTTCTGAACTGTCTCAGAGGACTCCATCACATTGTACTGTGTTTGGAAGGCCTGTTTGTTTCTGAACTGTCTCAGAGGACTCCATCACATTGTACTGTGTTTGGAAGGCCTGTTAGTTTCTGAACTGTCTCAGAGGACTCCATCACATTGTACTGTGTTTGGAAGGCCTGTTAGTTTCTAAACTGGCTCAGAGGACTCCATCACATTGTACTGTGTTTGGAAGGACTGTTAGTTTCTGAACTGGCTCAGAGGACTCCATCACATTGTACTGTGTTTGGAAGGACTGTTAGTTTCTAAACTGTCTCAGAGGACTCCATCACATTGTAGGGTGTTTGGAAGGCCTGTTAGTTTCTGAACTGTCTCAGAGGACTCCATCACATTGTACTGTGTTTGGAAGGACTGTTAGTTTCTGAACTGTCTCAGAGGACTCCATCACATTGTACTGTGTTTGGAAGGCCTGTTTGTTTCTGAACAGGATCAGAGGACTCCATCACATTGTACTGTGTTTGGAAGGCCTGTTAGTTTCTGAACTGTCTCAGAGGACTCCATCACACTGTACTGTGTTTGGAAGGCCTGTTAGTTTCTGAACTGTCTCAGAGGACTCCATCACATTGTACTGTGTTTGGAAGGCCTGTTTGTTTCTGAACTGTCTCAGAGGACTCCATCACATTGTACTGTGTTTGGAAGGCCTGTTAGTTTCTGAACTGTCTCAGAGGACTCCATCACATTGTACTGTGTTTGGAAGGCCTGTTGTTTCTGAACTGTCTCAGAGGACTCCATCACATTGTACTGTGTTTGGAAGGCCTGTTTGTTTCTGAACTGTTTCAGAGGACTCCATCACATTGTACTGTGTTTGGAAGGACTGTTAGTTTCTGAACTGTCTCAGAGGACTCCATCACATTGTACTGTGTTTGGAAGGACTGTTAGTTTCTGAACTGGCTCAGAGGACTCCATCACATTGTACTGTGTTTGGAAGGACTGTTAGTTTCTGAACTGTCTCAGAGGACTCCATCATTGTAGGGTGTTTGGAGGAGTTTCTGAACTGTCTCAGAGGACTCCATCACATTGTACTGTGTTTGGAAGGCCTGTTTGTTTCTAAACTGGCTCAGAGGACTCCATCACATTGTACTGTGTTTGGAAGGACTGTTAGTTTCTGAACTGGCTCAGAGGACTCCATCACATTGTACTGTGTTTGGAAGGACTGTTAGTTTCTAAACTGTCTCAGAGGACTCCATCACATTGTAGGGTGTTTGGAAGGCCTGTTAGTTTCTGAACTGTCTCAGAGGACTCCATCACATTGTACTGTGTTTGGAAGGCCTGTTTGTTTCTGAACTGTCTCAGAGGACTCCATCACATTGTACTGTGTTTGGAAGGACTGTTAGTTTCTGAACTGTCTCAGAGGACTCCACTGTGTTTCACATTGTACTGTGTTTGGAAGGCCTGTTAGTTTCTGAACTGTCTCAGAGGACTCCATCACATTGTACTGTGTTTGGAAGGACTGTTAGTTTTTCTGAACTGTCTCAGAGGACTCCATCACATTGTACTGTGTTTGGAAGGCCTGTTTGTTTCTGAACTGTCTCAGAGGACTCCATCACATTGTACTGTGTTTGGAAGGCCTGTTAGTTTCTGAACTGTCTCAGAGGACTCCATCACATTGTACTGTGTTTGGAAGGACTGTTAGTTTCTGAACTGTCTCAGAGGACTCCATCACATTGTACTGTGTTTGGAAGGACTGTTAGTTTCTGAACTGTCTCAGAGGACTCCATCACATTGTACTGTGTTTGGAAGGCCTGTTTGTTTCTGAACAGGATCAGAGGACTCCATCACATTGTACTGTGTTTGGAAGGCCTGTTAGTTTCTGAACTGTCTCAGAGGACTCCATCACACTGTACTGTGTTTGGAAGGCCTGTTAGTTTCTGAACTGTCTCAGAGGACTCCATCACATTGTACTGTGTTTGGAAGGCCTGTTTGTTTCTGAACTGTCTCAGAGGACTCCATCACATTGTACTGTGTTTGGAAGGCCTGTTAGTTTCTGAACTGTCTCAGAGGACTCCATCACATTGTACTGTGTTTGGAAGGCCTGTTTGTTTCTGAACTGTCTCAGAGGACTCCATCACATTGTAGGGTGTTTGGAAGGCCTGTTAGTTTCTGAACTGTCTCAGAGGACTCCATCACATTGTACTGTGTTTGGAAGGCCTGTTTGTTTCTGAACAGGATCAGAGGACTCCATCACATTGTACTGTGTTTGGAAGGCCTGTTTGTTTCTGAACTGTCTCAGAGGACTCCATCACATTGTACTGTGTTTGGAAGGACTGTTAGTTTCTGAACTGTCTCAGAGGACTCCATCACATTGTACTGTGTTTGGAAGGCCTGTTTGTTTCTGAACAGGATCAGAGGACTCCATCACATTGTACTGTGTTTGGAAGGCCTGTTAGTTTCTGAACTGTCTCAGAGGACTCCATCACACTGTACTGTGTTTGGAAGGCCTGTTAGTTTCTGAACTGTCTCAGAGGACTCCATCACATTGTACTGTGTTTGGAAGGCCTGTTTGTTTCTGAACTGTCTCAGAGGACTCCATCACATTGTACTGTGTTTGGAAGGACTGTTAGTTTCTGAACCTTCTCAGAGGACTCCATCACATTGTACTGTGTTTGGAAGGCCTGTTTGTTTCTGAACAGGATCAGAGGACTCCATCACATTGTACTGTGTTTGGAAGGACTGTTGAACTGTTTCATTGTAGGGTGTTTGGAACTGTTTCTCTCAGAGGACTCCATCACATTGTACTGTGTTTGGAAGGCCTGTTAGTTTCTAAACTGGCTCAGAGGACTCCATCACATTGTACTGTGTTTGGAAGGACTGTTAGTTTCTGAACTGGCTCAGAGGACTCCATCACATTGTACTGTGTTTGGAAGGACTGTTAGTTTCTAAACTGTCTCAGAGGACTCCATCACATTGTAGGGTGTTTGGAAGGCCTGTTAGTTTCTGAACTGTCTCAGAGGACTCCATCACATTGTACTGTGTTTGGAAGGCCTGTTTGTTTCTGAACTGTCTCAGAGGACTCCATCACATTGTACTGTGTTTGGAAGGACTGTTAGTTTCTGAACTGTCTCAGAGGACTCCATCACATTGTACTGTGTTTGGAAGGACTGTTGTTTCTAAACTGTCTGGACTCCATCACATTGTAGGGTGTTTGGAAGGCCTGTTAGTTTCTGAACTGTCTCAGAGGACTCCATCACATTGTACTGTGTTTGGAAGGACTGTTAGTTTCTGAACTGTCTCAGAGGACTCCATCACATTGTACTGTGTTTGGAAGGCCTGTTTGTTTCTGAACTGTCTCAGAGGACTCCATCACATTGTACTGTGTTTGGAAGGCCTGTTAGTTTCTGAACTGTCTCAGAGGACTCCATCACATTGTACTGTGTTTGGAAGGCCTGTTAGTTTCTAAACTGGCTCAGAGGACTCCATCACATTGTACTGTGTTTGAAGGACTGTTAGTTTCTGAACTGGCTCAGAGGACTCCATCACATTGTACTGTGTTTGGAAGGACTGTTAGTTTCTGAACTGTCTCAGAGGACTCCATCACATTGTACTGTGTTTGGAAGGACTGTTAGTTTCTGAACTGTCTCAGAGGACTCCATCACATTGTACTGTGTTTGGAAGGCCTGTTAGTTTCTGAACTGGCTCAGAGGACTCCATCACATTGTACTGTGTTTGGAAGGACTGTTAGTTTCTGAACTGTCTCAGAGGACTCCATCACATTGTACTGTGTTTGGAAGGCCTGTTCAGAGGACTTCACATTGTAGGGTGTTTGGAAGGCCTGTTAGTTTCTGAACTGTCTCAGAGGACTCCATCACATTGTACTGTGTTTGGAAGGCCTGTTTGTTTCTGAACTGTCTCAGAGGACTCCATCACATTGTACTGTGTTTGGAAGGCCTGTTAGTTTCTAAACTGGCTCAGAGGACTCCATCACATTGTACTGTGTTTGGAAGGACTGTTAGTTTCTGAACTGGCTCAGAGGACTCCATCACATTGTACTGTGTTTGGAAGGACTGTTAGTTTCTAAACTGTCTCAGAGGACTCCATCACATTGTAGGGTGTTTGGAAAGTTTCTGAACTGTCTCAGAGGACTCCATCACATTGTACTGTGTTTGGAAGGCCTGTTGTTTCTAAACTGTCTCAGAGGACTCCATCACATTGTACTGTGTTTGGAAGGCCTGACTCCATCACATTTACTGTGTTTCTGAACTGTCTCAGAGGACTCCATCACATTGTACTGTGTTTGGAAGGCCTGTTAGTTTCTGAACTGTCTCAGAGGACTCCATCACATTGTACTGTGTTTGGAAGGCCTGTTTGTTTCTGAACTGTCTCAGAGGACTCCATCACATTGTACTGTGTTTGGAAGGACTGTTAGTTTCTGAACTGTCTCAGAGGACTCCATCACATTGTACTGTGTTTGGAAGGACTGTTAGTTTCTGAACTGTCTCAGAGGACTCCATCACATTGTACTGTGTTTGGAAGGCCTGTTAGTTTCTGAACTGTCTCAGAGGACTCCATCACATTGTACTGTGTTTGGAAGGACTGTTAGTTTCTGTTCTCAGAGGACTCCATCACATTTCTGGAAGGACTGTTAGTTTCTGAACTGTCTCAGAGGACTCCATCACATTGTACTGTGTTTGGAAGGACTGTTTGTTTCTGAACAGGATCAGAGGACTCCATCACATTGTACTGTGTTTGGAAGGCCTGTTAGTTTCTGAACTGTCTCAGAGGACTCCATCACATTGTACTGTGTTTGGAAGGCCTGTTTGTTTCTGAACTGTCTCAGAGGACTCCATCACATTGTACTGTGTTTGGAAGGCCTGTTAGTTTCTGAACTGTCTCAGAGGACTCCATCACATTGTACTGTGTTTGGAAGGCCTGTTAGTTTCTGAACTGTCTCAGAGGACTCCATCACATTGTACTGTGTTTGGAAGGCCTGTTTGTTTCTGAACTGTCTCAGAGGACTCCATCACATTGTACTGTGTTTGGAAGGACTGTTAGTTTCTGAACTGTCTCAGAGGACTCCATCACATTGTACTGTGTTTGGAAGGACTGTTAGTTTCTGAACTGTCTCAGAGGACTCCATCACATTGTACTGTGTTTGGAAGGACTGTTAGTTTCTGAACTGTCTCAGAGGACTCCATCACATTGTACTGTGTTTGGAAGGCCTGTTTGTTTCTGAACAGGATCAGAGGACTCCATCACATTGTACTGTGTTTGGAAGGCCTGTTAGTTTCTGAACTGTCTCAGAGGACTCCATTGTACTGTGTTTGGAAGGCCTGTTAGTTTCTGAACTGTCTCAGAGGACTCCATCACATTGTACTGTGTTTGGAAGGCCTGTTTGTTTCTGAACTGTCTCAGAGGACTCCATCACATTGTACTGTGTTTGGAAGGCCTGTTAGTTTCTGAACTGTCTCAGAGGACTCCATCACATTGACTGTGTTTGGAAGGCCTGTTAGTTTCTAAACTGGCTCAGAGGACTCCATCACATTGTACTGTGTTTGGAAGGACTGTTAGTTTCTGAACTGTCTCAGAGGACTCCATCACATTGTACTGTGTTTGGAAGGACTGTTTGTTTCTGAACAGGATCAGAGGACTCCATCACATTGTACTGTGTTTGGAAGGCCTGTTAGTTTCTGAACTGTCTCAGAGGACTCCATCACACTGTACTGTGTTTGGAAGGCCTGTTAGTTTCTGAACTGTCTCAGAGGACTCCATCACATTGTACTGTGTTTGGAAGGCCTGTTTGTTTCTGAACTGTCTCAGAGGACTCCATCACATTGTACTGTGTTTGGAAGGCCTGTTAGTTTCTGAACTGTCTCAGAGGACTCCATCACATTGTACTGTGTTTGGAAGGCCTGTTTGTTTCTGAACTGTCTCAGAGGACTCCATCACATTGTAGGGTGTTTGGAAGGCCTGTTAGTTTCTGAACTGTCTCAGAGGACTCCATCACATTGTACTGTGTTTGGAAGGCCTGTTTGTTTCTGAACTGTCTCAGAGGACTCCATCACATTGTACTGTGTTTGGAAGGCCTGTTTGTTTCTGAACTGTCTCAGAGGACTCCATCACATTGTACTGTGTTTGGAAGGACTGTTAGTTTCTGAACTGTCTCAGAGGACTCCATCACATTGTACTGTGTTTGGAAGGCCTGTTTGTTTCTGAACAGGATCAGAGGACTCCATCACATTGTACTGTGTTTGGAAGGCCTGTTAGTTTCTGAACTGTCTCAGAGGACTCCATCACACTGTACTGTGTTTGGAAGGCCTGTTAGTTTCTGAACTGTCTCAGAGGACTCCATCACATTGTACTGTGTTTGGAAGGCCTGTTTGTTTCTGAACTGTCTCAGAGGACTCCATCACATTGTACTGTGTTTGGAAGGACTGTTAGTTTCTGAACTGTCTCAGAGGACTCCATCACATTGTACTGTGTTTGGAAGGCCTGTTTGTTTCTGAACAGGATCAGAGGACTCCATCACATTGTACTGTGTTTGGAAGGACTGTTAGTTTCTGAACTGTCTCAGAGGACTCCATCACATTGTACTGTGTTTGGAAGGCCTGTTAGTTTCTAAACTGTCTCAGAGGACTCCATCACATTGTACTGTGTTTGGAAGGACTGTTAGTTTCTGAACTGGCTCAGAGGACTCCATCACATTGTACTGTGTTTGGAAGGACTGTTAGTTTCTAAACTGTCTCAGAGGACTCCATCACATTGTACTGTGTTTGGAAGGCCTGTTTTTGTTTCTGAACTGTCTCAGAGGACTCCATCACATTGTACTGTGTTTGGAAGGCCTGTTAGTTTCTAAACTGGCTCAGAGGACTCCATCACATTGTACTGTGTTTGGAAGGACTGTTAGTTTCTGAACTGGCTCAGAGGACTCCATCACATTGTACTGTGTTTGGAAGGACTGTTAGTTTCTAAACTGTCTCAGAGGACTCCATCACATTGTAGGGTGTTTGGAAGGCCTGTTAGTTTCTGAACTGTCTCAGAGGACTCCATCACATTGTACTGTGTTTGGAAGGCCTGTTAGTTTCTGAACTGTCTCAGAGGACTCCATCACATTGTACTGTGTTTGGAAGGACTGTTAGTTTCTGAACTGTCTCAGAGGACTCCATCACATTGTACTGTGTTTGGAAGGCCTGTTAGGGTGTTTCTGAACTGTCTCAGAGGACTCCATCACATTGTACTGTGTTTGGAAGGCCTGTTTGTTTCTGAACTGTCTCAGAGGACTCCATCACATTGTACTGTGTTTGGAAGGACTGTTAGTTTCTGAACTGTCTCAGAGGACTCCATCACATTGTACTGTGTTTGGAAGGACTGTTAGTTTCTGAACTGTCTCAGAGGACTCCATCACATTGTACTGTGTTTGGAAGGCCTGTTAGTTTCTAAACTGGCTCAGAGGACTCCATCACATTGTACTGTGTTTGGAAGGACTGTTAGTTTCTGAACTGGCTCAGAGGACTCCATCACATTGTACTGTGTTTGGAAGGACTGTTTGTTTCTGAACAGGATCAGAGGACTCCATCACATTGTACTGTGTTTGGAAGGCCTGTTAGTTTCTGAACTGTCTCAGAGGACTCCATCACACTGTACTGTGTTTGGAAGGCCTGTTAGTTTCTGAACTGTCTCAGAGGACTCCATCACATTGTACTGTGTTTGGAAGGCCTGTTTGTTTCTGAACTGTCTCAGAGGACTCCATCACATTGTACTGTGTTTGGAAGGCCTGTTAGTTTCTGAACTGTCTCAGAGGACTCCATCACATTGTACTGTGTTTGGAAGGCCTGTTTGTTTCTGAACTGTCTCAGAGGACTCCATCACATTGTAGGGTGTTTGGAAGGCCTGTTAGTTTCTGAACTGTCTCAGAGGACTCCATCACATTGTACTGTGTTTGGAAGGCCTGTTTGTTTCTGAACAGGATCAGAGGACTCCATCACATTGTACTGTGTTTGGAAGGCCTGTTTGTTTCTGAACTGTCTCAGAGGACTCCATCACATTGTACTGTGTTTGGAAGGACTGTTAGTTTCTGAACTGTCTCAGAGGACTCCATCACATTGTACTGTGTTTGGAAGGCCTGTTTGTTTCTGAACAGGATCAGAGGACTCCATCACATTGTACTGTGTTTGGAAGGCCTGTTAGTTTCTGAACTGTCTCAGAGGACTCCATCACACTGTACTGTGTTTGGAAGGCCTGTTAGTTTCTGAACTGTCTCAGAGGACTCCATCACATTGTACTGTGTTTGGAAGGCCTGTTTGTTTCTGAACTGTCTCAGAGGACTCCATCACATTGTACTGTGTTTGGAAGGCCTGTTAGTTTCTGAACTGTCTCAGAGGACTCCATCACATTGTACTGTGTTTGGAAGGCCTGTTTGTTTCTGAACAGGATCAGAGGACTCCATCACATTGTACTGTGTTTGGAAGGACTGTTAGTTTCTGAACTGTCTCAGAGGACTCCATCACATTGTACTGTGTTTGGAAGGCCTGTTAGTTTCTAAACTGTCTCAGAGGACTCCATCACATTGTACTGTGTTTGGAAGGCCTGTTAGTTTCTGAACTGTCTCAGAGGACTCCATCACATTGTACTGTGTTTGGAAGGACTGTTGTTTGGACTCCAGGCCATTGTAGGGTGTTTGTTAGTTTCTGAACTGTCTCAGAGGACTCCATCACATTGTACTGTGTTTGGAAGGCCTGTTTGTTTCTGAACTGTCTCAGAGGACTCCATCACATTGTACTGTGTTTGGAAGGCCTGTTAGTTTCTAAACTGGCTCAGAGGACTCCATCACATTGTACTGTGTTTGGAAGGACTGTTAGTTTCTGAACTGGCTCAGAGGACTCCATCACATTGTACTGTGTTTGGAAGGACTGTTAGTTTCTAAACTGTCTCAGAGGACTCCATCACATTGTAGGGTGTTTGGAAGGCCTGTTAGTTTCTGAACTGTCTCAGAGGACTCCATCACATTGTACTGTGTTTGGAAGGCCTGTTAGTTTCTAAACTGGCTCAGAGGACTCCATCACATTGTACTGTGTTTGGAAGGACTGTTAGTTTCTGAACTGGCTGGACTCCATCATTGTACTGTGTTTGGAAGGACTGTTAGTTTCTAAACTGTCTCAGAGGACTCCATCACATTGTAGGGTGTTTGGAAGGCCTGTTAGTTTCTGAACTGTCTCAGAGGACTCCATCACATTGTACTGTGTTTGGAAGGCCTGTTTGTTTCTGAACTGTCTCAGAGGACTCCATCACATTGTACTGTGTTTGGAAGGACTGTTAGTTTCTGAACTGTCTCAGAGGACTCCATCACATTGTACTGTGTTTGGAAGGACTGTTAGTTTCTGAACTGTCTCAGAGGACTCCATCACATTGTACTGTGTTTGGAAGGACTGTTTGTTTCTGAACTGGATCAGAGGACTCCATCACATTGTACTGTGTTTGGAAGGCCTGTTAGTTTCTGAACTGTCTCAGAGGACTCCATCACACTGTACTGTGTTTGGAAGGCCTGTTAGTTTCTGAACTGTCTCAGAGGACTCCATCACATTGTACTGTGTTTGGAAGGCCTGTTTGTTTCTGAACTGTCTCAGAGGACTCCATCACATTGTACTGTGTTTGGAAGGACTGTTAGTTTCTGAACTGTCTCAGAGGACTCCATCACATTGTACTGTGTTTGGAAGGCCTGTTTGTTTCTGAACAGGATCAGAGGACTCCATCACATTGTACTGTGTTTGGAAGGACTGTTAGTTTCTGAACTGTCTCAGAGGACTCCATCACATTGTACTGTGTTTGGAAGGCCTGTTAGTTTCTAAACTGGCTCAGAGGACTCCATCACATTGTACTGTGTTTGGAAGGACTGTTAGTTTCTGAACTGGCTCAGAGGACTCCATCACATTGTACTGTGTTTGGAAGGACTGTGTTTGGAAGGGTGTTTGGAAGGCCTGTTAGTTTCTGAACTGTCTCAGAGGACTCCATCACATTGTACTGTGTTTGGAAGGCCTGTTTGTTTCTTTCTCAGAGGACTCCATCACATTGTACTGTGTTTGGAAGGCCTGTTAGTTTCTAAACTGGCTCAGAGGACTCCATCACATTGTACTGTGTTTGGAAGGACTGTTAGTTTCTGAACTGGCTCAGAGGACTCCATCACATTGTAGGGTGTTTGGAAGGCCTGTTAGTTTCTGAACTGTCTCAGAGGACTCCATCACATTGTACTGTGTTTGGAAGGCCTGTTTGTTTCTGAACTGTCTCAGAGGACTCCATCACATTGTACTGTGTTTGGAAGGACTGTTAGTTTCTGAACTGTCTCAGAGGACTCCATCACATTGTACTGTGTTTGGAAGGACTGTTAGTTTCTGAACTGTCTCAGAGGACTCCATCACATTGTACTGTGTTTGGAAGGACTGTTTGTTTCTGAACAGGATCAGAGGACTCCATCACATTGTACTGTGTTTGGAAGGCCTGTTAGTTTCTGAACTGTCTCAGAGGACTCCATCACACTGTACTGTGTTTGGAAGGCCTGTTAGTTTCTGAACTGTCTCAGAGGACTCCATCACATTGTACTGTGTTTGGAAGGCCTGTTTGTTTCTGAACTGTCTCAGAGGACTCCATCACATTGTACTGTGTTTGGAAGGACTGTTAGTTTCTGAACTGTCTCAGAGGACTCCATCACATTGTACTGTGTTTGGAAGGCCTGTTTGTTTCTGAACAGGATCAGAGGACTCCATCACATTGTACTGTGTTTGGAAGGACTGTTAGTTTCTGAACTGTCTCAGAGGACTCCATCACATTGTACTGTGTTTGGAAGGCCTGTTAGTTTCTAAACTGGCTCAGAGGACTCCATCACATTGTACTGTGTTTGGAAGGACTGTTAGTTTCTGAACTGGCTCAGAGGACTCCATCACATTGTACTGTGTTTGGAAGGACTGTTAGTTTCTGAACTGTCTCAGAGGACTCCATCACATTGTACTGTGTTTGGAAGGCCTGTTAGTTTCTGAACTGTCTCAGAGGACTCCATCACATTGTACTGTGTTTGGAAGGCCTGTTTGTTTCTGAACTGTCTCAGAGGACTCCATCACATTGTACTGTGTTTGGAAGGCCTGTTAGTTTCTAAACTGGCTCAGAGGACTCCATCACATTGTACTGTGTTTGGAAGGACTGTTTCTGAACTGGCTCAGAGGACTCCATCACATTGTACTGTGTTTGGAAGGACTGTTAGTTTCTAAACTGTCTCAGAGGACTCCATCACATTGTAGGGTGTTTGGAAGGCCTGTTAGTTTCTGAACTGTCTCAGAGGACTCCATCACACTGTGTTTGGAAGGCCTGTTGTTTCTTGGCTCAGAGGACTCCATCACATTGTACTGTGTTTGGAAGGACTGTTAGTTTCTGAACTGGCTCAGAGGACTCCATCACATTGTACTGTGTTTGGAAGGACTGTTAGTTTCTAAACTGTCTCAGAGGACTCCAGGGTGTTTCACATTGTACTGTGTTTGGAAGGCCTGTTTGTTTCTGAACTGTCTCAGAGGACTCCATCACATTGTACTGTGTTTGGAAGGACTGTTAGTTTCTGAACTGTCTCAGAGGACTCCATCACATTGTACTGTGTTTGGAAGGACTGTTAGTTTCTGAACTGTCTGGACTCCATCACATTGTACTGTGTTTGGAAGGACTGTTTGTTTCTGAACAGGATCAGAGGACTCCATCACATTGTACTGTGTTTGGAAGGCCTGTTAGTTTCTGAACTGTCTCAGAGGACTCCATCACACTGTACTGTGTTTGGAAGGCCTGTTAGTTTCTGAACTGTCTCAGAGGACTCCATCACATTGTACTGTGTTTGGAAGGCCTGTTTGTTTCTGAACAGGATCAGAGGACTCCATCACATTGTACTGTGTTTGGAAGGCCTGTTTGTTTCTGAACTGTCTCAGAGGACTCCATCACATTGTACTGTGTTTGGAAGGACTGTTAGTTTCTGAACTGTCTCAGAGGACTCCATCACATTGTACTGTGTTTGGAAGGCCTGTTTGTTTGAACAGGATCAGAGGACTCCATCACATTGTACTGTGTTTGCCTGTTAGTTTCTGAACTGTCACAGAGGACTCCATCACACTGTACTGTGTTTGGAAGGCCTGTTAGTTTCTGAACTGTCTCAGAGGACTCCATCACATTGTACTGTGTTTGGAAGGCCTGTTTGTTTCTGAACTGTCTCAGAGGACTCCATCACATTGTACTGTGTTTGGAAGGACTGTTAGTTTCTGAACTGTCTCAGAGGACTCCATCACATTGTACTGTGTTTGGAAGGCCTGTTTGTTTCTGAACAGGATCAGAGGACTCCATCACATTGTACTGTGTTTGGAAGGACTGTTAGTTTCTGAACTGTCTCAGAGGACTCCATCACACTGTGTTTGGAACTGTGTTTTTGGAAGGCCTGTGTTTGGAAGGACTGTTAGTTTCTGAACTGGCTCAGAGGACTCCATCACATTGTACTGTGTTTGGAAGGACTGTTAGTTTCTAAACTGTCTCAGAGGACTCCATCACATTGTAGGGTGTTTGGAAGGCCTGTTAGTTTCTGAACTGTCTCAGAGGACTCCATCACATTGTACTGTGTTTGGAAGGCCTGTTTGTTTCTGAACTGTCTCAGAGGACTCCATCACATTGTACTGTGTTTGGAAGGCCTGTTAGTTTCTAAACTGGCTCAGAGGACTCCATCACATTGTACTGTGTTTGGAAGGACTGTTAGTTTCTGAACTGGCTCAGAGGACTCCATCACATTGTACTGTGTTTGGAAGGACTGTTAGTTTCTAAACTGTCTCAGAGGACTCCATCACATTGTAGGGTGTTTGGAAGGCCTGTTAGTTTCTGAACTGTCTCAGAGGACTCCATCACATTGTACTGTGTTTGGAAGGCCTGTTAGTTTCTAAACTGCTCAGAGGACTCCATCACATTGTACTGTGTTTGGAAGGACTGTTAGTTTCTGAACTGTCTCAGAGGACTCCATCACATTGTACTGTGTTTGGAAGGACTGTTAGTTTCTAAACTGTCTCAGAGGACTCCATCACATTGTAGGGTGTTTGGAAGGCCTGTTAGTTTCTGAACTGTCTCAGAGGACTCCATCACATTGTACTGTGTTTGGAAGGCCTGTTTGTTTCTGAACTGTCTCAGAGGACTCCATCACATTGTACTGTGTTTGGAAGGACTGTTAGTTTCTGAACTGTCTCAGAGGACTCCATCACATTGTACTGTGTTTGGAAGGACTGTTAGTTTCTAAACTGTCTCAGAGGACTCCATCACATTGTAGGGTGTTTGGAAGGCCTGTTAGTTTCTGAACTGTCTCAGAGGACTCCATCACATTGTACTGTGTTTGGAAGGACTGTTAGTTTCTGAACTGTCTCAGAGGACTCCATCACATTGTACTGTGTTTGGAAGGACTGTTAGTTTCTGAACTGTCTCAGAGGACTCCATCACATTGTACTGTGTTTGGAAGGCCTGTTTGTTTCTGAACAGGATCAGAGGACTCCATCATTGTACTGTGTTTGGAAGGCCTGTTAGTTTCTGAACTGTCTCAGAGGACTCCATCACACTGTACTGTGTTTGGAAGGCCTGTTAGTTTCTGAACTGTCTCAGAGGACTCCATCACATTGTACTGTGTTTGGAAGGCCTGTTTGTTTCTGAACTGTCTCAGAGGACTCCATCACATTGTACTGTGTTTGGAAGGCCTGTTAGTTTCTGAACTGTCTCAGAGGACTCCATCACATTGTACTGTGTTTGGAAGGACTGTTAGTTTCTGAACTGTCTCAGAGGACTCCATCACATTGTACTGTGTTTGGAAGGCCTGTTTGTTTCTGAACTGTCTCAGAGGACTCCATCACATTGTACTGTGTTTGGAAGGACTGTTAGTTTCTGAACTGTCTCAGAGGACTCCATCACATTGTACTGTGTTTGGAAGGACTGTTAGTTTCTGAACTGTCTCAGAGGACTCCATCACATTGTACTGTGTTTGGAAGGACTGTTAGTTTCTGAACTGTCTCAGAGGACTCCATCACATTGTACTGTGTTTGGAAGGCCTGTTTGTTTCTGAACAGGATCAGAGGACTCCATCACATTGTACTGTGTTTGGAAGGCCTGTTAGTTTCTGAACTGTCTCAGAGGACTCCATCACACTGTACTGTGTTTGGAAGGCCTGTTAGTTTCTGAACTGTCTCAGAGGACTCCATCACATTGTACTGTGTTTGGAAGGCCTGTTTGTTTCTGAACTGTCTCAGAGGACTCCATCACATTGTACTGTGTTTGGAAGGCCTGTTAGTTTCTGAACTGTCTCAGAGGACTCCATCACATTGTACTGTGTTTGGAAGGCCTGTTAGTTTCTAAACTGGCTCAGAGGACTCCATCACATTGTACTGTGTTTGGAAGGACTGTTAGTTTCTGAACTGGCTCAGAGGACTCCATCACATTGTACTGTGTTTGGAAGGACTGTTAGTTTCTAAACTGTCTCAGAGGACTCCATCACATTGTAGGGTGTTTGGAAGGCCTGTTAGTTTCTGAACTGTCTCAGAGGACTCCATCACATTGTACGTGTTTGGAAGGACTGTTAGTTTCTGAACTGTCTCAGAGGACTCCATCACATTGTACTGTGTTTGGAAGGCCTGTTTGTTTCTGAACAGGATCAGAGGACTCCATCACATTGTACTGTGTTTGGAAACTGGTTTCTGAACTGTCTGTACTGTGTTTGGAAGGACTGTTAGTTTCTGAACTGGCTCAGAGGACTCCATCACATTGTACTGTGTTTGGAAGGCCTGTTTGTTTCTGAACAGGATCAGAGGACTCCATCACATTGTACTGTGTTTGGAAGGCCTGTTAGTTTCTGAACTGTCTCAGAGGACTCCATCACATTGTACTGTGTTTGGAAGGCCTGTTTGTTTCTGAACTGTCTCAGAGGACTCCATCACATTGTACTGTGTTTGGAAGGCCTGTTAGTTTCTGAACTGTCTCAGAGGACTCCATCACATTGTACTGTGTTTGGAAGGCCTGTTAGTTTCTAAACTGGCTCAGAGGACTCCATCACATTGTACTGTGTTTGGAAGGACTGTTAGTTTCTGAACTGGCTCAGAGGACTCCATCACATTGTACTGTGTTTGGAAGGACTGTTAGTTTCTGAACTGTCTCAGAGGACTCCATCACATTGTAGGGTGTTTGGAAGGACTGTTAGTTTCTGAACTGTCCACTCCATCACATTGTTTGGAACTGTTTGTTTCTGAACAGGAGAGGACTCCATCACATTGTACTGTGTTTGGAAGGCCTGTTAGTTTCTGAACTGTCTCAGAGGACTCCATCACACTGTACTGTGTTTGGAAGGCCTGTTAGTTTCTGAACTGTCTCAGAGGACTCCATCACATTGTACTGTGTTTGGAAGGCCTGTTTGTTTCTGAACTGTCTCAGAGGACTCCATCACATTGTACTGTGTTTGGAAGGCCTGTTAGTTTCTAAACTGGCTCAGAGGACTCCATCACATTGTACTGTGTTTGGAAGGACTGTTAGTTTCTGAACTGTCTCAGAGGACTCCATCACATTGTACTGTGTTTGGAAGGACTGTTAGTTTCTGAACTGTCTCAGAGGACTCCATCACATTGTACTGTGTTTGGAAGGACTGTTAGTTTCTGAACTGTCTCAGAGGACTCCATCACATTGTACTGTGTTTGGAAGGCCTGTTTGTTTCTGAACAGGATCAGAGGACTCCATCACATTGTACTGTGTTTGGAAGGCCTGTTAGTTTCTGAACTGTCTCAGAGGACTCCATCACACTGTACTGTGTTTGGAAGGCCTGTTAGTTTCTGAACTGTCTCAGAGGACTCCATCACATTGTACTGTGTTTGGAAGGCCTGTTTGTTTCTGAACTGTCTCAGAGGACTCCATCACATTGTACTGTGTTTGGAAGGCCTGTTAGTTTCTGAACTGTCTCAGAGGACTCCATCACATTGTACTGTGTTTGGAAGGCCTGTTAGTTTCTAAACTGGCTCAGAGGACTCCATCACATTGTACTGTGTTTGGAAGGACTGTTAGTTTCTGAACTGGCTCAGAGGACTCCATCACATTGTACTGTGTTTGGAAGGACTGTTAGTTTCTAAACTGTCTCAGAGGACTCCATCACATTGTAGGGTGTTTGGAAGGCCTGTTAGTTTCTGAACTGTCTCAGAGGACTCCATCACATGTGTTTGGAAGGACTGTTAGTTTCTGAACTGTCTCAGAGGACTCCATCACATTGTACTGTGTTTGGAAGGCCTGTTTGTTTCTGAACAGGATCAGAGGACTCCATCACATTGTACTGTGTTTGGAAGGACTGTTAGTTTCTGAACTGTCTCAGAGGACTCCATCACATTGTACTGTGTTTGGAAGGACTGTTAGTTTCTGAACTGTCTCAGAGGACTCCATCACATTGTACTGTGTTTGGAAGGCCTGTTTGTTTCTGAACAGGATCAGAGGACTCCATCACATTGTACTGTGTTTGGAAGGCCTGTTAGTTTCTGAACTGTCTCAGAGGACTCCATCACACTGTACTGTGTTTGGAAGGCCTGTTTGTTTCTGAACTGTCTCAGAGGACTCCATCACATTGTACTGTGTTTGGAAGGCCTGTTAGTTTCTGAACTGTCTCAGAGGACTCCATCACATTGTACTGTGTTTGAAGGCCTGTTTGTTTCTAAACTCTCAGAGGACTCCATCACATTGTACTGTGTTTGGAAGGCCTGTTAGTTTCTGAACTGTCTCAGAGGACTCCATCACATTGTACTGTGTTTGGAAGGACTGTTAGTTTCTAAACTGTCTCAGAGGACTCCATCACATTGTAGGGTGTTTACTGTGTTTGAACTGAAGGTACTGTGTTTGGAAGGCCTGTTTGTTTCTGAACAGGATCAGAGGACTCCATCACATTGTACTGTGTTTGGAAGGCCTGTTAGTTTCTGAACTGTCTCAGAGGACTCCATCACACTGTACTGTGTTTGGAAGGCCTGTTAGTTTCTGAACTGTCTCAGAGGACTCCATCACATTGTACTGTGTTTGGAAGGCCTGTGTTTGGAAGGCCCATCACATTTACTGTGTTTCTGTTTCTAAACTGGCTCAGAGGACTCCATCACATTGTACTGTGTTTGGAAGGACTGTTAGTTTCTGAACTGTCTCAGAGGACTCCATCACATTGTACTGTGTTTGGAAGGACTGTTAGTTTCTGAACTGTCTCAGAGGACTCCATCACATTGTACTGTGTTTGGAAGGACTGTTAGTTTCTGAACTGTCTCAGAGGACTCCATCACATTGTACTGTGTTTGGAAGGCCTGTTTGTTTCTGAACAGGATCAGAGGACTCCATCACATTGTACTGTGTTTGGAAGGCCTGTTAGTTTCTGAACTGTCTCAGAGGACTCCATCACACTGTACTGTGTTTGGAAGGCCTGTTAGTTTCTGAACTGTCTCAGAGGACTCCATCACATTGTACTGTGTTTGGAAGGCCTGTTTGTTTCTGAACTGTCTCAGAGGACTCCATCACATTGTACTGTGTTTGGAAGGCCTGTTAGTTTCTGAACTGTCTCAGAGGACTCCATCACATTGTACTGTGTTTGGAAGGAACTGTTTGTTTCTGAAGGCCTGTTAGTTTCTGAACTGTCTCAGAGGACTCCATCACATTGTACTGTGTTTGGAAGGCCTGTTTGTTTCTGAACTGATCAGAGGACTCCATCACATTGTACTGTGTTTGCCTGTTTGTTTCTGAACTGAAGGACTCCATCACATTGTACTGTGTTTACTGTTAGTTTCTGAACTGTCTCAGAGGACTCCATCACATTGTACTGTGTTTGGAAGGCCTGTTTGTTTCTGAACAGGATCAGAGGACTCCATCACATTGTACTGTGTTTGGAAGGCCTGTTAGTTTCTGAACTGTCTCAGAGGACTCCATCACATTGTACTGTGTTTGGAAGGCCTGTTTGTTTCTGAACTGTCTCAGAGGACTCCATCACATTGTACTGTGTTTGGAAGGCCTGTTAGTTTCTGAACTGTCTCAGAGGACTCCATCACATTGTACTGTGTTTGGAAGGCCTGTTTGTTTCTGAACTGATTGTACTGTGTTTCTGTTAGTTTCTGAACTGTCTCAGAGGACTCCATCACACTGTACTGTGTTTGGAAGGCCTGTTTGTTTCTGAACTTTCAGAGGACTCCATCACATTGTACTGTGTTTGGAAGGCCTGTTAGTTTCTGAACTGTCTCAGAGGACTCCATCACACTGTACTGTGTTTGGAAGGCCTGTTGTTTTGAACTGTCTCAGAGGACTCCATCACACTGTACTGTGTTTGGAAGGCCTGTTAGTTTCTGAACTGTCTCAGAGGACTCCATCACATTGTACTGTGTTTGGAAGGCCTGTTTGTTTCTGAACTGTCTCAGAGGACTCCATCACATTGTACTGTGTTTGGAAGGACTGTTAGTTTCTGAACTGTCTCAGAGGACTCCATCACATTGTACTGTGTTTGGAAGGCCTGTTTGTTTCTGAACAGGATCAGAGGACTCCATCACATTGTACTGTGTTTGGAAGGACTGTTAGTTTCTGAACTGTCTCAGAGGACTCCATCACATTGTACTGTGTTTGGAAGGCCTGTTAGTTTCTGAACTGGCTCAGAGGACTCCATCACATTGTACTGTGTTTGGAACTGTTAGTTTCTAAACTGTCTGTCACATTGTTTTTGAACTGTGAACTGTCTCAGAGGACTCCATCACATTGTACTGTGTTTGGAAGGACTGTTAGTTTCTGAACTGGCTCAGAGGACTCCATCACATTGTACTGTGTTTGGAAGGACTGTTAGTTTCTAAACTGTCTCAGAGGACTCCATCACATTGTAGGGTGTTTGGAAGGCCTGTTAGTTTCTGAACTGTCTCAGAGGACTCCATCACATTGTACTGTGTTTGGAAGGCCTGTTAGTTTCTGAACTGGCTCAGAGGACTCCATCACATTGTACTGTGTTTGGAAGGACTGTTAGTTTCTAAACTGTCTCAGAGGACTCCATCACATTGTACTGTGTTTGGAAGGCCTGTTAGTTTCTGAACTGTCTCAGAGGACTCCATCACATTGTACTGTGTTTGGAAGGACTGTTAGTTTCTGAACTGTCTCAGAGGACTCCATCACATTGTACTGTGTTTGGAAGGCCTGTTTGTTTCTGAACAGGATCAAGGACTCCATCACATTGTACTGTGTTTGGAAGGCCTGTTAGTTTCTGAACTGTCTCAGAGGACTCCATCACATTGTACTGTGTTTGGAAGGCCTGTTTGTTTCTGAACTGTCTCAGAGGACTCCATCACATTGTACTGTGTTTGGAAGGCCTGTTAGTTTCTGAACTGTCTCAGAGGACTCCATCACATTGTACTGTGTTTCTGAACAGGAGAGGACTCCATCACATTGTACTGTGTTTGGAAGGCCTGTTAGTTTCTGAACTGTCTCAGAGGACTCCATCACACTGTACTGTGTTTGGAAGGCCTGTTTGTTTCTGAACTGTCTCAGAGGACTCCATCACATTGTACTGTGTTTGGAAGGCCTGTTAGTTTCTGAACTGTCTCAGAGGACTCCATCACATTGTACTGTGTTTGGAAGGCCTGTTAGTTTCTGAACTGTCTCAGAGGACTCCATCACACTGTACTGTGTTTGGAAGGCCTGTTGTTTTGAACTGTCTCAAGGACTCCATCACATTGTACTGTTTGGAAGGCCTGTTTGTTTCTGAACTGTCTCAGAGGACTCCATCACATTGTACTGTGTTTGGAAGGACTGTTAGTTTCTGAACTGTCTCAGAGGACTCCATCACATTGTTTACTGTACTGTGTTTGGAAGGCCTGTTAGTTTCTGAACTGTCTCAGAGGACTCCATCACATTGTACTGTGTTTGGAAGGCCTGTTAGTTTCTGAACTGTCTCAGAGGACTCCATCACATTGTACTGTGTTTGGAAGGCCTGGTTTCTGAACTGTCTGACTCCATCACATTGTAGGGTTTTGGAAGGCCTGTTAGTTTCTGAACTGTCTCAGAGGACTCCATCACATTGTACTGTGTTTTTGGAAGGCATTGTACTGTGTTTCTGTTAGTTTCTAAACTGTCTCAGAGGACTCCATCACATTGTACTGTGTTTGGAAGGCCTGTTAGTTTCTGAACTGTCTCAGAGGACTCCATCACATTGTACTGTGTTTGGAAGGCCTGTTTGTTTCTGAACTGTCTCAGAGGACTCCATCACATGTGTTTACTGTGTTTGGAAGGCCTGTTAGTTTCTGAACTGTCTCAGAGGACTCCATCACATTGTACTGTGTTTGGAAGGCCTGTTTGTTTCTGAACTGTCTCAGAGGACTCCATCACATTGTACTGTGTTTGGAAGGACTGTTAGTTTCTGAACTGTCTCAGAGGACTCCATCACATTGTAGGGTGTTTGGAAGGCCTGTTAGTTTCTGAACTGTCTCAGAGGACTCCATCACATTGTACTGTGTTTGGAAGGCCTGTTAGTTTCTAAACTGGCTCAGAGGACTCCATCACATTGTACTGTGTTTGGAAGGCCTGTTAGTTTCTGAACTGTCTCAGAGGACTCCATCACATTGTACTGTGTTTGGAAGGACTGTTAGTTTCTAAACTGTCTCAGAGGACTCCATCACATTGTAGGGTGTTTGGAAGGCCTGTTAGTTTCTGAACTGTCTCAGAGGACTCCATCACATTGTACTGTGTTTGGAAGGCCTGTTTGTTTCTGAACTGTCTCAGAGGACTCCATCACATTGTACTGTGTTTGGAACTGGTTTCTGAACTGTTAGGTTTCTGTGTTTGGAAACTGTTGTTTCTAAACTGTCTCAGAGGACTCCATCACATTGTAGGGTGTTTGGAAGGCCTGTTAGTTTCTGAACTGTCTCAGAGGACTCCATCACACACTTGTTTACTGTGTTTGGAAGGCCTGTTTGTTTCTGAACTGTCTCAGAGGACTCCATCACATTGTACTGTGTTTGGAAGGCCTGTTAGTTTCTGAACTGTCTCAGAGGACTCCATCACATTGTACTGTGTTTGGAAGGCCAGTTTCTAAACTGGCTCAGAGGACTCCATCACATTGTACTGTGTTTCTGTTAGTTTCTGAACTGGCTCAGAGGACTCCATCACACTGTTAGTTTCTAAACTGTCTGTACTGTGTTTGGAAGGCCTGTTAGTTTCTGAACTGTCTCAGAGGACTCCATCACATTGTACTGTGTTTGGAAGGCCTGTTTGTTTCTGAACTGTCTCAGAGGACTCCATCATTGTACTTGTACTGTGTTTGGAAGGCCATTGTTGTGTTTCTGTTGTTTCTAAACTGCTCAGAGGACTCCATCACATTGTACTGTGTTTGGAAGGACTGTTAGTTTCTGAACTGGCTCAGAGGACTCCATCACATTGTACTGTGTTTGGAAGGACTGTTAGTTTCTAAACTGTCTCAGAGGACTCCATCACATTGTAGGGTGTTTGGAAGGCCTGTTAGTTTCTGAACTGTCTCAGAGGACTCCATCACATTGTACTGTGTTTGGAAGGCCTGTTTGTTTCTGAACTGTCTCAGAGGACTCCATCACATTGTACTGTGTTTGGAAGGCCTGTTAGTTTCTGAACTGTCTCAGAGGACTCCATCACATTGTACTGTGTTTGGAAGGCCTGTTAGTTTCTGAAACTGGCTCAGAGGACTCCATCACATTGTCAGGACTGGACTCCATCACATTGTACTGTGTTTGGAAGGCCTGTTAGTTTCTGAACTGTCTCAGAGGACTCCATCACATTGTACTGTGTTTGGAAGGAGTTTCTAAACTGGCTCAGAGGACTCCATCACATTGTACTGTGTTTCTGTTAGTTTCTGAACTGGCTCAGAGGACTCCATCACATTGTACTGTGTTTGGAAGGACTGTTTGGAAGGCCTGTTAGTTTCTGAACTGTCTCAGAGGACTCCATCACATTGTACTGTGTTTGGAAACTGTTAGTTTCTGAACTGGCTCAGAGGACTCCATCACATTGTACTGTGTTTGGAAGGACTGTTAGTTTCTAAACTGTCTCAGAGGACTCCATCACATTGTAGGGTGTTTGGAAGGCCTGTTAGTTTCTGAACTGTCTCAGAGGACTCCATCACATTGTACTGTGTTTGGAAGGCCTGTTAGTTTCTGAACTGTCTCAGAGGACTCCATCACATTGTACTGTGTTTGGAAGGTTTCCTGTTAGTTTCTAAACTGTCTCAGAGGACTCCATCACATTGTACTGTGTTTGGAAGGACTGTTTGTTTCTGAACTGGCTCAGAGGACTCCATCACATTGTAAACTGTCAGAGGTTTGGAAGGACTGTTAGTTTCTGAACTGTCTCAGAGGACTCCATCACATTGTACTGTGTTTGGAAGGCCTGTTAGTTTCTAAACTGTCTCAGAGGACTCCATCACATTGTACTGTGTTTGGAAGGACTGTTAGTTTCTGAACTGGCTCAGAGGACTCCATCACATTGTACTGTGTTTGGAAGGACTGTTAGTTTCTAAACTGTCTCAGAGGACTCCATCACATTGTACTGTGTTTGGAAGGCCTGTTAGTTTCTGAACTGTCTCAGAGGACTCCATCACATTGTACTGTGTTTGGAAGGCCTGTTTGTTTCTGAACTGTCTCAGAGGACTCCATCACATTGTACTGTGTTTGGAAGGACTGTTAGTTTCTGAACTGTCTCAGAGGACTCCATCACATTGTACTGTGTTTGGAAGGACTGTTAGTTTCTAAACTGTCTCAGAGGACTCCATCACATTGTAGGGTGTTTGGAAGGCCTGTTAGTTTCTGAACTGTCTCAGAGGACTCCATCACATTGTACTGTGTTTGGAAGGACTGTTAGTTTCTGAACTGTCTCAGAGGACTCCATCACATTGTACTGTGTTTGGAAGGCCTGTTTGTTTCTGAACTGTCTCAGAGGACTCCATCACATTGTACTGTGTTTGGAAGGCCTGTTAGTTTCTGAACTGTCTCAGAGGACTCCATCACATTGTACTGTGTTTGGAAGGCCTGTTAGTTTCTAAACTGGCTCAGAGGACTCCATCACACTGTGTTTACTGTTGTTTCTGAACTGTCTCAGAGGAATTGTACTGTGTTTGGAAGGACTGTTAGTTTCTGAACTGTCTCAGAGGACTCCATCACATTGTACTGTGTTTGGAAGGACTGTTGTTTCTGAACTGTCTCAGAGGACTCCATCACATTGTACTGTGTTTGGAAGGACTGTTAGTTTCTGAACTGTCTCAGAGGACTCCATCACATTGTACTGTGTTTGGAAGGCCTGTTTGTTTCTGAACAGGATCAGAGGACTCCATCACATTGTACTGTGTTTGGAAGGCCTGTTAGTTTCTGAACTGTCTCAGAGGACTCCATCACACTGTACTGTGTTTGGAAGGCCTGTTAGTTTCTGAACTGTCTCAGAGGACTCCATCACATTGTACTGTGTTTGGAAGGCCTGTTTGTTTCTGAACTGTCTCAGAGGACTCCATCACATTGTACTGTGTTTGGAAGGCCTGTTAGTTTCTGAACTGTCTCAGAGGACTCCATCACATTGTACTGTGTTTGGAAGGCCTGTTTGTTTCTGAACTGTCTCAGAGGACTCCATCACATTGTAGGGTGTTTGGAAGGCCTGTTAGTTTCTGAACTGTCTCAGAGGACTCCATCACATTGTACTGTGTTTGGAAGGCCTGTTTGTTTCTGAACAGGATCAGAGGACTCCATCACATTGTACTGTGTTTGGAAGGCCTGTTTGTTTCTGAACTGTCTCAGAGGACTCCATCACATTGTACTGTGTTTGGAACTGTTAGTTTCTGAACTGTTCAGAGGACTCCATCACATTTCTGTGTTTGAAGGCCTGTTTGTTTCTGAACAGGATCAGAGGACTCCATCACATTGTACTGTGTTTGGAAGGCCTGTTAGTTTCTGAACTGTTCAGAGGACTCCATCACACTGTACTGTGTTTGGAAGGCCTGTTTGTTTCTGAACTGTCTCAGAGGACTCCATCACATTGTACTGTGTTTGGAAGGCCTGTTAGTTTCTGAACTGTCTCAGAGGACTCCATCACATTGTACTGTGTTTGGAAGGCCTGTTTGTTTTGAACAGGATGACTCCATCACTACTGTGTTTGGAAGGCCTGTTAGTTTCTGAACTGTCTCAGAGGACTCCATCACATTGTACTGTTTGGAAGGCCTGTTTGTTTCTGAACTGTCTCAGAGGACTCCATCACATTGTACTGTGTTTGGAAGGAACTGTTAGTTTCTGAACTGTCTCAGAGGACTCCATCACATTGTACTGTGTTTGGAAGGCCTGTTAGTTTCTGAACTGTCTCAGAGGACTCCATCACATTGTACTGTGTTTGGAAGGCCTGTTTGTTTCTGAACTGTCTCAGAGGACTCCATCACATTGTACTGTGTTTGGAAGGACTGTTGTTTCTGAACTGTCTCAGAGGACTCCATCACATTGTACTGTGTTTGGAAGGCCTGTTAGTTTCTGAACTGTCTCAGAGGACTCCATCACATTGTACTGTGTTTGGAAGGCCTGTTAGTTTCTGAACTGGCTCAGAGGACTCCATCACATTGTACTGTGTTTGGAAGGCCTGTTAGTTTCTGAACTGTCTCAGAGGACTCCATCACATTGTACTGTGTTTGGAAGGCCTGTTAGTTTCTGAACTGTCTCAGAGGACTCCATCACATTGTACTGTGTTTGGAAGGCCTGTTAGTTTCTGAACTGTCTCAGAGGACTCCATCACATTGTACTGTGTTTGGAAGGACTGTTAGTTTCTGAACTGTCTCAGAGGACTCCATCACATTGTACTGTGTTTGGAAGGACTGTTAGTTTCTAAACTGTCTCAGAGGACTCCATCACATTGTACTGTGTTTTGGAACTGTGTTTGGAAGGAGTTAGTTTCTGAACTGGCTCAGAGGACTCCATCACATTGTACTGTGTTTGGAAGGACTGTTAGTTTCTAAACTGTCTCAGAGGACTCCATCACATTGTACTGTGTTTGGAAGGCCTGTTAGTTTCTGAACTGTCTCAGAGGACTCCATCACATTGTACTGTGTTTGGAAGGCCTGTTAGTTTCTAAACTGCTCAGAGGACTCCATCACATTGTACTGTGTTTGGAAGGACTGTTAGTTTCTGAACTGGCTCAGAGGACTCCATCACATTGTACTGTGTTTGGAAGGACTGTTAGTTTCTGAACTGTCTCAGAGGACTCTCATTGTAGAAGGACTGACTCCATCACATTGTACTGTGTTTGGAAGGACTGTTAGTTTCTGAACTGTCTCAGAGGACTCCATCACATTGTCTGTGTTTGGAAGGCCTGTTAGTTTCTAAACTGGCTCAGAGGACTCCATCACATTGTACTGTGTTTGGAAGGACTGTTAGTTTCTGAACTGGCTCAGAGGACTCCATCACATTGTACTGTGTTTGGAAGGACTGTTTGTTTCTGAACAGGATCAGAGGACTCCATCACATTGTACTTTTTGGAACTGTTAGTTTCTGAACTGTCTCAGAGGACTCCATCACACTGTACTGTGTTTGGAAGGCCTGTTAGTTTCTGAACTGTCTCAGAGGACTCCATCACATTGTACTGTGTTTGGAAGGCCTGTTTGTTTCTGAACTGTCTCAGAGGACTCCATCACATTGTACTGTGTTTGGAAGGCCTGTTAGTTTCTGAACTGTCTCAGAGGACTCCATCACATTGTACTGTGTTTGGAAGGCCTGTTTGTTTCTGAACTGTCTCAGAGGACTCCATCACATTGTAGGGTGTTTGGAAGGCCTGTTAGTTTCTGAACTGTCTCAGAGGACTCCATCACATTGTACTGTGTTTGGAAGGCCTGTTTGTTTCTGAACAGGATCAGAGGACTCCATCACATTGTACTGTGTTTGGAAGGCCTGTTTGTTTCTGAACTGTCTCAGAGGACTCCATCACATTGTACTGTGTTTGGAAGGACTGTTAGTTTCTGAACTGTCTCAGAGGACTCCATCACATTGTACTGTGTTTGGAAGGCCTGTTTGTTTCTGAACAGGATCAGAGGACTCCATCACATTGTACTGTGTTTGGAAGGCCTGTTAGTTTCTGAACTGTCTCAGAGGACTCCATCACACTGTACTGTGTTTGGAAGGCCTGTTAGTTTCTGAACTGTCTCAGAGGACTCCATCACATTGTACTGTGTTTGGAAGGCCTGTTTGTTTCTGAACTGTCTCAGAGGACTCCATCACATTGTACTGTGTTTGGAAGGACTGTTGTTTCTGAACTGTCTCAGAGGACTCCATCACATTGTACTGTGTTTGGAAGGCCTGTTTGTTTCTGAACAGGATCAGAGGACTCCATCACATTGTACTGTGTTTGGAAGGACTGTTAGTTTCTGAACTGTCTCAGAGGACTCCATCACATTGTACTGTGTTTGGAAGGCCTGTTAGTTTCTAAACTGGCTCAGAGGACTCCATCACATTGTACTGTGTTTGGAAGGACTGTTAGTTTCTGAACTGGCTCAGAGGACTCCATCACATTGTACTGTGTTTGGAAGGACTGTTAGTTTCTAAACTGTCTCAGAGGACTCCATCACATTGTAGGGTGTTTGGAAGGCCTGTTAGTTTCTGAACTGTCTCAGAGGACTCCATCACATTGTACTGTGTTTGGAAGGCCTGTTTGTTTCTGAACTGTCTCAGAGGACATTGTACTGTGTTTGGAAGGCCTGTTAGTTTCTAAGGAGGACTCCATCACATTGTACTGTGTTTGGAAGGACTGTTAGTTTCTGAACTGGCTCAGAGGACTCCATCACATTGTACTGTGTTTGGAAGGACTGTTAGTTTCTAAACTGTCTCAGAGGACTCCATCACATTGTAGGGTGTTTGGAAGGCCTGTTAGTTTCTGAACTGTCTCAGAGGACTCCATCACATTGTACTGTGTTTGGAAGGCCTGTTAGTTTCTAAACTGGCTCAGAGGACTCCATCACATTGTACTGTGTTTGGAAGGACTGTTAGTTTCTGAACTGGCTCAGAGGACTCCATCACATTGTACTGTGTTTGGAAGGACTGTTAGTTTCTAAACTGTCTCAGAGGACTCATCACATTGTAGGGTGTTTGGAAGGCCTGTTAGTTTCTGAACTGTCTCAGAGGACTCCATCACATTGTACTGTGTTTGGAAGGCCTGTTTGTTTCTGAACTGTCTCAGAGGACTCCATCACATTGTACTGTGTTTGGAAGGACTGTTAGTTTCTGAACTGTCTCAGAGGACTCCATCACACTGTGTTTACTGTTGTTTCTGAAGGCCTGTTTGTTTGGAAGGACTGTTTGTTTCTGAACAGGATCAGAGGACTCCATCACATTGTACTGTGTTTGGAAGGCCTGTTAGTTTCTGAACTGTCTCAGAGGACTCCATCACACTGTACTGTGTTTGGAAGGCCTGTTAGTTTCTGAACTGTCTCAGAGGACTCCATCACATTGTACTGTGTTTGGAAGGCCTGTTTGTTTCTGAACTGTCTCAGAGGACTCCATCACATTGTACTGTGTTTGGAAGGCCTGTTTGTTTCTGAACATTCAGAGGACTCCATCACATTGTACTGTGTTTGGAAGGACTGTTAGTTTCTGAACTGTCTCAGAGGACTCCATCACATTGTACTGTGTTTGGAAGGCCTGTTAGTTTCTAAACTGGCTCAGAGGACTCCATCACATTGTACTGTGTTTGGAAGGACTGTTAGTTTCTGAACTGGCTCAGAGGACTCCATCACATTGTACTGTGTTTGGAAGGACTGTTAGTTTCTAAACTGTCTCAGAGGACTCCATCACATTGTAGGGTGTTTGGAAGGCCTGTTAGTTTCTGAACTGTCTCAGAGGACTCCATCACATTGTACTGTGTTTGGAAGGCCTGTTTGTTTCTGAACTGTCTCAGAGGACTCCATCACATTGTACTGTGTTTGGAAGGCCTGTTAGTTTCTAAACTGGCTCAGAGGACTCCATCACATTGTACTGTGTTTGGAAGGACTGTTAGTTTCTGAACTGTCTCAGAGGACTCCATCACATTGTAGGGTGTTTGGAAGGCCTGTTAGTTTCTGAACTGTCTCAGAGGACTCCATCACATTGTACTGTGTTTGGAAGGCCTGTTTGTTTCTGAACTGTCTCAGAGGACTCCATCACATTGTACTGTGTTTGGAAGGACTGTTAGTTTCTGAACTGTCTCAGAGGACTCCATCACATTGTACTGTGTTTGGAAGGACTGTTAGTTTCTGAACTGTCTCAGAGGACTCCATCACACTGTGTTTACTGTTTGTTTTGGATCAAGACTCCATCACATTGTACTGTGTTTGGAAGGCCTGTTAGTTTCTGAACTGTCTCAGAGGACTCCATCACATTGTACTGTGTTTGGAAGGCCTGTTAGTTTCTGAACTGTCTCAGAGGACTCCATCACATTGTACTGTGTTTGGAAGGCCTGTTTGTTTCTGAACTGTCTCAGAGGACTCCATCACATTGTACTGTGTTTGGAAGGCCTGTTAGTTTCTGAACTGTCTCAGAGGACTCCATCACATTGTACTGTGTTTGGAAGGCCTGTTTGTTTCTGAACAGGATCAGAGGACTCCATCACATTGTACTGTGTTTGGAAACTGTTAGTTTCTGAACTGTCTCAGAGGACTCCATCACATTGTACTGTGTTTGGAAGGCCTGTTAGTTTCTAAACTGGAGAGGACTCCATCACATTGTACTGTGTTTGGAAGGACTGTTAGTTTCTGAACTGGCTCAGAGGACTCCATCACATTGTACTGTGTTTGGAAGGACTGTTAGTTTCTAAATCTCAGAGGACTCCATCACATTGTAGGGTGTTTGGAAGGCCTGTTAGTTTCTGAACTGTCTCAGAGGACTCCATCACATTGTACTGTGTTTGGAAGGCCTGTTTGTTTCTGAACAGGATCAGAGGACTCCATCACATTGTACTGTGTTTGGAAGGCCTGTTAGTTTCTAAACTGGCTCAGAGGACTCCATCACATTGTACTGTGTTTGGAAGGACTGTTAGTTTCTGAACTGTCTCAGAGGACTCCATCACACTGTGTTTGGAAGGACTGTTAGTTTCTAAACTGTCTCAGAGGACTCCATACTGTGTTTGGAAGGCCTGTTAGTTTCTGAACTGTCTCAGAGGACTCCATCACATTGTACTGTGTTTGGAAGGCCTGTTGTTTCTAAACTGCTCAGAGGACTCCATCACATTGTACTGTGTTTGGAAGGACTGTTAGTTTCTGAACTGTCTCAGAGGACTCCATCACATTGTACTGTGTTTGGAAGGACTGTTAGTTTCTGAACTGTCTCAGAGGACTCCATCACATTGTAGGGTGTTTGGAAGGCCTGTTAGTTTCTGAACTGTCTCAGAGGACTCCATCACATTGTACTGTGTTTGGAAGGCCTGTTTGTTTCTGAACTCAGAGGACTCCATCACAGACTGTGACTGTTAGTTTCCACTCCATCACATTGTACTGTGTTTGGAAGGAACTGTTGTTTCTGAACTGTTTGTCAGGATCAGAGGACTCCATCACATTGTACTGTGTTTGGAAGGCCTGTTGTTTCTGAACTGTCTCAGAGGACTCCATCACACTGTACTGTGTTTGGAAGGCCTGTTAATTTCTGAACTGTCTCAGAGGACTCCATCACATTGTACTGTGTTTGGAAGGCCTGTTTGTTTCTGAACAGGATCAGAGGACTCCATCACATTGTACTGTGTTTGGAAGGACTGTTTGTTTCTGAACTGTCTCAGAGGACTCCATCACATTGTACTGTGTTTGGAAGGACTGTTAGTTTCTGAACTGTCTCAGAGGACTCCATCACATTGTACTGTGTTTGGAAGGCCTGTTTGTTTCTGAACAGTCTCAGAGGACTCCATCACATTGTACTGTGTTTGGAAGGCCTGTTAGTTTCTGAACTGTCTCAGAGGACTCCATCACACATTGTACTGTGTTTGGAAGGCCTGTTAGTTTCTGAACTGTCTCAGAGGACTCCATCACATTGTACTGTGTTTGGAAGGACTGTTAGTTTCTGAACTGTCTCAGAGGACTCCATCACATTGTACTGTGTTTGGAAGGCCTGTTTGTTTCTGAACAGGATCAGAGGACTCCATCACATTGTACTGTGTTTGGAAGGACTGAGTTTCTGAACTGTCTCAGAGGACTCCATCACATTGTACTGTGTTTGGAAGGCCTGTTAGTTTCTAAACTGGCTCAGAGGACTCCATCACATTGTACTGTGTTTGGAAGGACTGTTAGTTTCTGAACTGGCTCAGAGGACTCCATCACATTGTACTGTGTTTGGAAGGACTGTTAGTTTCTAAACTGTCTCAGAGGACTCCATCACATTGTAGGGTGTTTGGAAGGCCTGTTAGTTTCTGAACTGTCTCAGAGGACTCCATCACATTGTACTGTGTTTGGAAGGCCTGTTTGTTTCTGAACTGTCTCAGAGGACTCCATCACATTGTACTGTGTTTGGAAGGCCTGTTAGTTTCTAAACTGGCTCAGAGGACTCCATCACATTGTACTGTGTTTGGAAGGACTGTTAGTTTCTGAACTGGCTCAGAGGACTCCATCACATTGTACTGTGTTTGGAAGGACTGTTAGTTTCTAAACTGTCTCAGAGGACTCCATCACATTGTAGGGTGTTTGGAAGGCCTGTTAGTTTCTGAACTGTCTCAGAGGACTCCATCACATTGTACTGTGTTTGGAAGGCCTGTTAGTTTCTAAACTGGCTCAGAGGACTCCATCACATTGTACTGTGTTTGGAAGGACTGTTAGTTTCTGAACTGGCTCAGAGGACTCCATCATTGTACTGTGTTTGGAAGGACTGTTAGTTTCTAAACACTGTGTTTGGAAGGCCTGTTTGTTTCTGAACTGTCTCAGAGGACTCCATCACATTGTACTGTGTTTGGAAGGACTGTTAGTTTCTGAACTGTCTCAGAGGACTCCATCACATTGTACTGTGTTTGGAAGGACTGTTAGTTTCTAAACAGAGGACTCCATCACATTGTAGGGTGTTTGGAAGGCCTGAGTTTCTGAACTGTCTCAGAGGACTCCATCACATTGTACTGTGTTTGGAAGGACTGTTAGTTTCTGAACTGTCTCAGAGGACTCCATCACATTGTACTGTGTTTGGAAGGACTGTTAGTTTCTGAACTGTCTCAGAGGACTCCATCACATTGTACTGTGTTTGGAAGGACTGTTTGTTTCTGAACTGACTCCATCATTGTACTGTGTTTGGACTCCATCACACTGTACTGTGTTTGGAAGGCCTGTTAGTTTCTGAACTGTCTCAGAGGACTCCATCACATTGTACTGTGTTTGGAAGGCCTGTTTGTTTCTGAACTGTCTCAGAGGACTCCATCACATTGTACTGTGTTTGGAAGGCCTGTTAGTTTCTGAACTGTCTCAGAGGACTCCATCACATTGTACTGTGTTTGGAAGGACTGTTAGTTTCTGAACTGTCTCAGAGGACTCCATCACATTGTACTGTGTTTGGAAGGCCTGTTTGTTTCTGAACTGTCTCAGAGGACTCCATCACATTGTACTGTGTTTGGAAGGACTGTTAGTTTCTGAACTGTCTCAGAGGACTCCATCACATTGTACTGTGTTTGGAAGGACTGTAGTTTCTGAACTGTCTCAGAGGACTCCATCACATTGTACTGTGTTTGGAAGGACTGTTAGTTTCTGAACTGTCTCAGAGGACTCCATCACATTGTACTGTGTTTGGAAGGCCTGTTTGTTTCTGAACAGGATCAGAGGACTCCATCACATTGTACTGTGTTTGGAAGGCCTGTTAGTTTCTGAACTGTCTCAGAGGACTCCATCACACTGTACTGTGTTTGGAAGGCCTGTTAGTTTCTGAACTGTCTCAGAGGACTCCATCACATTGTACTGTGTTTGGAAGGCCTGTTTGTTTCTGAACTGTCTCAGAGGACTCCATCACATTGTACTGTGTTTGGAAGGCCTGTTAGTTTCTGAACTGTCTCAGAGGACTCCATCACATTGTACTGTGTTTGGAAGGCCTGTTAGTTTCTAAACTGGCTCAGAGGACTCCATCACATTGTACTGTGTTTGGAAGGACTGTTAGTTTCTGAACTGGCTCAGAGGACTCCATCACATTGTACTGTGTTTGGAAGGCCTGTTAGTTTCTGAACTGACTCCATCACAGAGGACTCTCATCCATCACATTGTACTGTGTTTGGAAGGACTGTTAGTTTCTGAACTGTCTCAGAGGACTCCATCACATTGTACTGTGTTTGGAAGGCCTGTTTGTTTCTGAACAGGATCAGAGGACTCCATCACATTGTACTGTGTTTGGAAGGACTGTTAGTTTCTGAACTGTCTCAGAGGACTCCATCACATTGTACTGTGTTTGGAAGGACTGTTAGTTTCTGAACTGTCTCAGAGGACTCCATCACATTGTACTGTGTTTGGAAGGCCTGTTTGTTTCTGAACAGGATCAGAGGACTCCATCACATTGTACTTGTTTGGAAGGCCTGTGTTTTGAACTGAGAGGACTCCATCACACTGTACTGTGTTTGGAAGTTTCTGAACTGTCTCAGAGGACTCCATCACATTGTACTGTGTTTGGAAGGCCTGTTAGTTTTGAACTGAAGGACTCCATCACATTGTACTGTGTTTGCCTGTTAGTTTCTGAACTCTCAGAGGACTCCATCACATTGTACTGTGTTTGGAAGGACTGTTAGTTTCTGAACTGGCTCAGAGGACTCCATCACATTGTACTGTGTTTGGAAGGACTGTTAGTTTCTAAACTGTCTCAGAGGACTCCATCACATTGTAGGGTGTTTGGAAGGACTGTTAGTTTCTGAACTGTCTCAGAGGACTCCATCACATTGTACTGTGTTTGGAAGGCCTGTTTGTTTCTGAACAGGATCAGAGGACTCCATCACATTGTACTGTGTTTGGAAGGCCTGTTAGTTTCTGAACTGTCTCAGAGGACTCCATCACACTGTACTGTGTTTGGAAGGCCTGTTAGTTTCTGAACTGTCTCAGAGGACTCCATCACATTGTACTGTGTTTGGAAGGCCTGTTTGTTTCTGAACTGTCTCAGAGGACTCCATCACATTGTACTGTGTTTGGAAGGCCTGTTAGTTTCTAAACTGGCTCAGAGGACTCCATCACATTGTACTGTGTTTGGAAGGACTGTTAGTTTCTGAACTGTCTCAGAGGACTCCATCACATTGTACTGTGTTTGGAAGGACTGTTAGGAACTGTCTCAGAGGACTCCATCACATTGTACTGTGTTTGGAAGGACTGTTAGTTTCTGAACTGTCTCAGAGGACTCCATCACATTGTACTGTGTTTGGAAGGCCTGTTTGTTTCTGAACAGGATCAGAGGACTCCATCACATTGTACTGTGTTTGGAAGGCCTGTTAGTTTCTGAACTGTCTCAGAGGACTCCATCACACTGTACTGTGTTTGGAAGGCCTGTTAGTTTCTGAACTGTCTCAGAGGACTCCATCACATTGTACTGTGTTTGGAAGGCCTGTTTGTTTCTGAACTGTCTCAGAGGACTCCATCACATTGTACTGTGTTTGGAAGGCCTGTTAGTTTCTGAACTGTCTCAGAGGACTCCATCACATTGTACTGTGTTTGGAAGGCCTGTTAGTTTCTAAACTGGCTCAGAGGACTCCATCACATTGTACTGTGTTTGGAAGGACTGTTAGTTTCTGAACTGGCTCAGAGGACTCCATCACATTGTACTGTGTTTGGAAGGACTGTTAGTTTCTAAACTGTCTCAGAGGACTCCATCACATTGTAGGGTGTTTGGAAGGCCTGTTAGTTTCTGAACTGTCTCAGAGGACTCCATCACATTGTACTGTGTTTGGAAGGCCTGTTAGTTTCTGAACTGTCTCAGAGGACTCCATCACATTGTACTGTGTTTGGAAGGCCTGTTTGTTTCTGAACAGGATCAGAGGACTCCATCACATTGTACTGTGTTTGGAAGGACTGTTAGTTTCTGAACTGTCTCAGAGGACTCCATCACATTGTACTGTGTTTGGAAGGACTGTTAGTTTCTGAACTGTCTCAGAGGACTCCATCACATTGTACTGTGTTTGGAAGGCCTGTTTGTTTCTGAACAGGATCAGAGGACTCCATCACATTGTACTGTGTTTGGAAGGCCTGTTAGTTTCTGAACTGTCTCAGAGGACTCCATCACACTGTACTGTGTTTGGAAGGCCTGTTTGTTTCTGAACTGTCTCAGAGGACTCCATCACATTGTACTGTGTTTGGAAGGCCTGTTAGTTTCTGAACTGTCTCAGAGGACTCCATCACATTGTACTGTGTTTGGAAGGCCTGTTAGTTTCTAAACTGGCTCAGAGGACTCCATCACATTGTACTGTGTTTGGAAGGACTGTTAGTTTCTGAACTGGCTCAGAGGACTCCATCACATTGTACTGTGTTTGGAAGGACTGTTAGTTTCTAAACTGTCTCAGAGGACTCCATCACATTGTAGGGTGTTTGGAAGGACTGTTAGTTTCTGAACTGTCTCAGAGGACTCCATCACATTGTACTGTGTTTGGAAGGCCTGTTTGTTTCTGAACAGGATCAGAGGACTCCATCACATTGTACTGTGTTTGGAAGGCCTGTTAGTTTCTGAACTGTCTCAGAGGACTCCATCACATTGTACTGTGTTTGGAAGGCCTGTTAGTTTCTGAACTGTCTCAGAGGACTCCATCACATTGTACTGTGTTTGGAAGGCCTGTTTGTTTCTGAACTGTCTCAGAGGACTCCATCACATTGTACTGTGTTTGGAAGGCCTGTTAGTTTCTAAACTGGCTCAGAGGACTCCATCACATTGTACTGTGTTTGGAAGGACTGTTAGTTTCTGAACTGGCTCAGAGGACTCCATCACATTGTACTGTGTTTGGAAGGACTGTTAGTTTCTGAACTGTCTCAGAGGACTCCATCACATTGTACTGTGTTTGGAAGGACTGTTAGTTTCTGAACTGTCTCAGAGGACTCCATCACATTGTACTGTGTTTGGAAGGCCTGTTTGTTTCTGAACAGGATCAGAGGACTCCATCACATTGTACTGTGTTTGGAAGGTCTGTTAGTTTCTGAACTGTCTCAGAGGACTCCATCACACTTACTGTGTTTGGAAAGTTTCTGAACTGTCTCAGAGGACTCCATCACATTGTACTGTGTTTGGAAGGCCTGTTTGTTTCTGAACTGTCTCAGAGGACTCCATCACATTGTACTGTGTTTGGAAGGCCTGTTAGTTTCTGAACTGTCTCAGAGGACTCCATCACATTGTACTGTGTTTGGAAGGCCTGTTTGTTTCTGAACTGTCTCAGAGGACTCCATCACATTGTAGGGTGTTTGGAAGGCCTGTTAGTTTCTGAACTGTCTCAGAGGACTCCATCACATTGTACTGTGTTTGGAAGGCCTGTTTGTTTCTGAACAGGATCAGAGGACTCCATCACATTGTACTGTGTTTGGAAGGCCTGTTTGTTTCTGAACTGTCTCAGAGGACTCCATCACATTGTACTGTGTTTGGAAGGACTGTTAGTTTCTGAACTGTCTCAGAGGACTCCATCACATTGTACTGTGTTTGGAAGGCCTGTTTGTTTCTGAACAGGATCAGAGGACTCCATCAGACTGTGTTTGGACTGTTAGTTTCTGAACTGTCTCAGAGGACTCCATTGTACTGTGTTTGGAAGGCCTGTTTGTTTCTGAACTGTCTCAGAGGACTCCATCACATTGTACTGTGTTTGGAAGGCCTGTTAGTTTCTGAACTGTCTCAGAGGACTCCATCACATTGTACTGTGTTTGGAAGGCCTGTTTGTTTCTGAACAGGATCAGAGGACTCCATCACATTGTACTGTGTTTGGAAGGCCTGTTAGTTTCTGAACTGTCTCAGAGGACTCCATCACACTTGTTTGGAAGGCCTGTTTGTGTTCTCAGAGGACTCCATCACATTGTACTGTGTTTGGAAGGCCTGTTAGTTTCTGAACTGTCTCAGAGGACTCCATCACATTGTACTGTGTTTGGAAGGCCTGTTAGTTTCTGAACTGTCTCAGAGGACTCCATCACACTGTACTGTGTTTGGAAGGCCTGTTAGTTTCTGAACTGTCTCAGAGGACTCCATCACATTGTACTGTGTTTGGAAGGCCTGTTTGTTTCTGAACTGTCTCAGAGGACTCCATCACATTGTACTGTGTTTGGAAGGACTGTTTGTTTCTGAACTGTCTCAGAGGACTCCATCACATTGTACTGTGTTTGGAAGGCCTGTTTGTTTCTGAACAGGATCAGAGGACTCCATCACATTGTACTGTGTTTGGAAGGACTGTTAGTTTCTGAACTGTCTCAGAGGACTCCATCACATTGTACTGTGTTTGGAAGGCCTGTTAGTTTCTGAACTGGCTCAGAGGACTCCATCACATTGTACTGTGTTTGGAAGGACTGTTAGTTTCTAAACTGTCTCAGAGGACTCCATCACATTGTAGGGTGTTTGGAAGGCCTGTTAGTTTCTGAACTGTCTCAGAGGACTCCATCACATTGTACTGTGTTTGGAAGGACTGTTAGTTTCTGAACTGGCTCAGAGGACTCCATCACATTGTACTGTGTTTGGAAGGCTAAACTGTCTGACTCCATCACATTGTTTTTGGAAGGCCTGTTAGTTTCTGAACTGTCTCAGAGGACTCCATCACATTGTACTGTGTTTGGAAGGCCTGTTAGTTTCTGAACTGGCTCAGAGGACTCCATCACATTGTACTGTGTTTGGAAGGACTGTTAGTTTCTAAACTGTCTCAGAGGACTCCATCACATTGTAGGGTGTTTGGAAGGCCTGTTAGTTTCTGAACTGTCTCAGAGGACTCCATCACATTGTACTGTGTTTGGAAGGACTGTTAGTTTCTGAACTGTCTCAGAGGACTCCATCACATTGTACTGTGTTTGGAAGGCCTGTTTGTTTCTGAACAGGATCAGAGGACTCCATCACATTGTACTGTGTTTGGAAGGCCTGTTAGTTTCTGAACTGTCTCAGAGGACTCCATCACACTGTACTGTGTTTGGAAGGCCTGTTTGTTTCTGAACTGTCTCAGAGGACTCCATCACATTGTACTGTGTTTGGAAGGCCTGTTAGTTTCTGAACTGTCTCAGAGGACTCCATCACATTGTACTGTGTTTGGAAGGCCTGTTTGTTTCTGAACAGGATCAGAGGACTCCATCACATTGTACTGTGTTTGGAAGGCCTGTTAGTTTCTGAACTGTCTCAGAGGACTCCATCACACTGTACTGTGTTTGGAAGGCCTGTTTGTTTCTGAACTGTCTCAGAGGACTCCATCACATTGTACTGTGTTTGGAAGGCCTGTTAGTTTCTGAACTGTCTCAGAGGACTCCATCACACTGTACTGTGTTTGGAAGGCCTGTTAGTTTCTGAACTGTCTCAGAGGACTCCATCACACTGTACTGTGTTTGGAAGGCCTGTTAGTTTCTGAACTGTCTCAGAGGACTCCATCACATTGTACTGTGTTTGGAAGGCCTGTTTGTTTCTGAACTGTCTCAGAGGACTCCATCACATTGTACTGTGTTTGGAAGGACTGTTAGTTTCTGAACTGTCTCAGAGGACTCCATCACATTGTACTGTGTTTGGAAGGCCTGTTTGTTTCTGAACAGGATCAGAGGACTCCATCACATTGTACTGTGTTTGGAAGGACTGTTAGTTTCTGAACTGTCTCAGAGGACTCCATCACATTGTACTGTGTTTGGAAGGCCTGTTAGTTTCTGAACTGGCTCAGAGGACTCCATCACATTGTACTGTGTTTGGAAGGACTGTTAGTTTCTAAACTGTCTCAGAGGACTCCATCACATTGTAGGGTGTTTGGAAGGCCTGTTAGTTTCTGAACTGTCTCAGAGGACTCCATCACATTGTACTGTGTTTGGAAGGACTGTTAGTTTCTGAACTGGCTCAGAGGACTCCATCACATTGTACTGTGTTTGGAAGGACTGTTAGTTTCTAAACTGTCTCAGAGGACTCCATCACATTGTAGGGTGTTTGGAAGGCCTGTTAGTTTCTGAACTGTCTCAGAGGACTCCATCACATTGTACTGTGTTTGGAAGGCCTGTTAGTTTCTGAACTGGCTCAGAGGACTCCATCACATTGTACTGTGTTTGGAAGGACTGTTAGTTTCTAAACTGTCTCAGAGGACTCCATCACATTGTAGGGTGTTTGGAAGGCCTGTTAGTTTCTGAACTGTCTCAGAGGACTCCATCACATTGTACTGTGTTTGGAAGGACTGTTAGTTTCTGAACTGGCTCAGAGGACTCCATCACATTGTACTGTGTTTGGAAGGACTGTTAGTTTCTAAACTGTCTCAGAGGACTCCATCACATTGTAGGGTGTTTGGAAGGCCTGTTAGTTTCTGAACTGTCTCAGAGGACTCCATCACATTGTACTGTGTTTGGAAGGCCTGTTAGTTTCTAAACTGGCTCAGAGGACTCCATCACATTGTACTGTGTTTGGAAGGACTGTTGTTTCTGAACTGGCTCAGAGGACTCCATCACATTGTACTGTGTTTGGAAGGACTGTTAGTTTCTAAACTGTCTCAGAGGACTCCATCACATAGGGTGTTTGGAAGGCCTGTTAGTTTTGAACTGAAGGACTCCATCACATTGTACTGTTGGAAGGCCTGTTTGTTTCTGAACTGTCTCAGAGGACTCCATCACATTGTACTGTGTTTGGAAGGCCTGTTTGTTTCTGAACAGGATCAGAGGACTCCATCACATTGTACTGTGTTTGGAAGGCCTGTTAGTTTCTGAACTGTCTCAGAGGACTCCATCACACTGTGTTTACTGTTTGTGAACTTTGGAAGGCCTGTTAGTTTCTGAACTGTCTCAGAGGACTCCATCACATTGTACTGTGTTTGGAAGGCCTGTTGTTTCTGAACTGTCTCAGAGGACTCCATCACATTGTACTGTGTTTGGAAGGCCTGTTAGTTTCTGAACTGTCTCAGAGGACTCCATCACATTGTACTGTGTTTGGAAGGCCTGTTTGTTTCTGAACTGTCTCAGAGGACTCCATCACATTGTACTGTGTTTGGAAGGACTGTTAGTTTCTGAACTGTCTCAGAGGACTCCATCACATTGTACTGTGTTTGGAAGGCCTGTTAGTTTCTGAACTCAGAGGACTCCATCACATTGTACTGTGTTTGGAAGGACTGTTAGTTTCTCAGAGGACTCCATCACATTGTACTGTGTTTGGAAGGCCTGTTAGTTTCTGAACTGGCTCAGAGGACTCCATCACATTGTACTGTGTTTGGAAGGACTGTTAGTTTCTAAACTGTCTCAGAGGACTCCATCACATTGTACTGTGTTTGGAAGGACTGTTAGTTTCTGAACTGTCTCAGAGGACTCCATCACATTGTACTGTGTTTGGAAGGACTGTTAGTTTCTGAACTGTCTCAGAGGACTCCATCACATTGTAGGGTGTTTGGAAGGCCTGTTAGTTTCTGAACTGTCTCAGAGGACTCCATCACATTGTACTGTGTTTGGAAGGCCTGTTAGTTTCTAAACTGTCTCAGAGGACTCCATCACATTGTACTGTGTTTGGAAGGACTGGTTTCTAAACTGTTCAGAGGACTCCATCACATTGTAGGGTGTTTGGAACTTTCTGAACTGTCTCAGAGGACTCCATCACATTGTACTGTGTTTGGAAGGACTGTTAGTTTCTGAACTGTCTCAGAGGACTCCATCACATTGTACTGTGTTTGGAAGGCCTGTTTGTTTCTGAACTCCAGGCCTGTTAGTTTCTGAACTGTCTCAGAGGACTCCATTGTACTGTGTTTGGAAGGCCTGTTAGTTTCTGAACTGTCTCAGAGGACTCCATCACATTGTACTGTGTTTGGAAGGCCTGTTAGTTTCTAAACTGGCTCAGAGGACTCCATCACATTGTACTGTGTTTGGAAGGCCTGTTTGTTTCTGAACAGGATCAGAGGACTCCATCACATTGTACTGTGTTTGGAACTGTTGTTTCTGAACTGTCTCAGAGGACTCCATCACACTGTACTGTGTTTGGAAGGCCTGTTTGTTTCTGAACTGTCTCAGAGGACTCCATCACATTGTACTGTGTTTGAGAAGGCCTGTTAGTTTCTGAACTGTCTCAGAGGACTCCATCAGAGGACTGTTAGTTTCTGAACATCAGAGGACTCCATTGTACTGTGTTTGGAAGGCCTGTTAGTTTCTGAACTGTCTCAGAGGACTCCATCACATTGTACTGTGTTTGGAAGGCCTGTTAGTTTCTGAACTGTCTCAGAGGACTCCATCACATTGTACTGTGTTTGGAAGGACTGTTAGTTTCTGAACTGTCTCAGAGGACTCCATCACATTGTACTGTGTTTGGAAGGCCTGTTTGTTTCTGAACAGGATCAGAGGACTCCATCACATTGTACTGTGTTTGGAAGGAAGTTTCTGAACTGTCTCAGAGGACTCATCACATTGTACTGTGTTTGGAAGGCCTGTTAGTTTCTGAACTGGCTCAGAGGACTCCATCACATTGTACTGTGTTTGGAAGGACTGTTAGTTTCTAAACTGTCTCAGAGGACTCCATCACATTGTAGGGTGTTTGGAAGGCCTGTTAGTTTCTGAACTGTCTCAGAGGACTCCATCACATTGTACTGTGTTTGGAAGGACTGTTAGTTTCTGAACCTCAGAGGACTCCATCACATTGTACTGTGTTTCTGTTAGTTTCTAAACTGTCTCAGAGGACTCCATCACATTGTACTGTGTTTGGAAGGCCTGTTAGTTTCTGAACTGTCTCAGAGGACTCCATCACATTGTACTGTGTTTGGAAGGCCTGTTAGTTTCTGAACTGGCTCAGAGGACTCCATCACATTGTACTGTGTTTGGAAGGACTGTTAGTTTCTAAACTGTCTCAGAGGACTCCATCACATTGTACTGTGTTTGGAAGGCCTGTTAGTTTCTGAACTGTCTCAGAGGACTCCATCACATTGTACTGTGTTTGGAAGGACTGTTAGTTTCTGAACTGGCTCAGAGGACTCCATCACATTGTACTGTGTTTGGAAGGACTGTTAGTTTCTAAACTGTCTCAGAGGACTCCATCACATTGTAGGGTGTTTGGAAGGCCTGTTAGTTTCTGAACTGTCTCAGAGGACTCCATCACATTGTACTGTGTTTGGAAGGCCTGTTAGTTTCTAAACTGCTCAGAGGACTCCATCACATTGTACTGTGTTTGGAAGGACTGTTAGTTTCTGAACTGGCTCAGAGGACTCCATCACATTGTACTGTGTTTGGAAGGACTGTTAGTTTCTAAACTGTCTCAGAGGACTCCATCACATTGTAGGGTGTTTGGAAGGCCTGTTAGTTTCTGAACTGTCTCAGAGGACTCCATCACATTGTACTGTGTTTGGAAGGCCTGTTTGTTTCTGAACTGTCTCAGAGGACTCCAACATTGTACTGTGTTTGGAAGGACTGTTAGTTTCTGAACTGTCTCAGAGGACTCCATCACATTGTACTGTGTTTGGAAGGACTGTTAGTTTCTAAACTGTCTCAGAGGACTCCATCACATTGTAGGGTGTTTGGAAGGCCTGTTAGTTTCTGAACTGTCTCAGAGGACTCCATCACATTGTACTGTGTTTGGAAGGACTGTTAGTTTCTGAACTGTCTCAGAGGACTCCATCACATTGTACTGTGTTTGGAAGGCCTGTTTGTTTCTGAACTGTCTCAGAGGACTCCATCACATTGTACTGTGTTTGGAAGGCCTGTTAGTTTCTGAACTGTCTCAGAGGACTCCATCACATTGTACTGTGTTTGGAAGGCCTGTTAGTTTCTAAACTGGCTCAGAGGACTCCATCACATTGTACTGTGTTTGGAAGGACTGTTAGTTTCTGAACTGGCTCAGAGGACTCCATCACATTGTACTGTTTGTTTGAACTGTCTCAAGGACTCCATCACATTGTACTGTGTTTGGAAGGACTGTTAGTTTCTGAACTGTCTCAGAGGACTCCATCACATTGTACTGTGTTTGGAAGGACTGTTAGTTTCTGAACTGTCTCAGAGGACTCCATCACATTGTACTGTGTTTGGAAGGCCTGTTTGTTTCTGAACAGGATCAGAGGACTCCATCACATTGTACTGTGTTTGGAAGGTCTGTTAGTTTCTGAACTGTCTCAGAGGACTCCATCACACTGTACTGTGTTTGGAAGGCCTGTTAGTTTCTGAACTGTCTCAGAGGACTCCATCACATTGTACTGTGTTTGGAAGGCCTGTTTGTTTCTGAACTGTCTCAGAGGACTCCATCACATTGTACTGTGTTTGGAAGGCCTGTTAGTTTCTGAACTGTCTCAGAGGACTCCATCACATTGTACTGTGTTTGGAAGGCCTGTTTGTTTCTGAACTGTCTCAGAGGACTCCATCACATTGTAGGGTGTTTGGAAGGCCTGTTAGTTTCTGAACTGTCTCAGAGGACTCCATCACATTGTACTGTGTTTGGAAGGCCTGTTTGTTTCTGAACAGGATCAGAGGACTCCATCACATTGTACTGTGTTTGGAAGGCCTGTTTGTTTCTGAACTGTCTCAGAGGACTCCATCACATTGTACTGTGTTTGGAAGGACTGTTAGTTTCTGAACTGTCTCAGAGGACTCCATCACATTGTACTGTGTTTGGAAGGCCTGTTTGTTTCTGAACAGGATCAGAGGACTCCATCACATTGTACTGTGTTTGGAAGGCCTGTTAGTTTCTGAACTGTCTCAGAGGACTCCATCACATTGTACTGTGTTTGGAAGGCCTGTTTGTTTCTGAACTGTCTCAGAGGACTCCATCACATTGTACTGTGTTTGGAAGGCCTGTTAGTTTCTGAACTGTCTCAGAGGACTCCATCACATTGTACTGTGTTTGGAAGGCCTGTTTGTTTCTGAACAGGATCAGAGGACTCCATCACATTGTACTGTGTTTGGAAGGCCTGTTAGTTTCTGAACTGTCTCAGAGGACTCCATCACACTGTACTGTGTTTGGAAGGCCTGTTTGTTTCTGAACTGTCTCAGGACTCCATCACATTGTACTGTGTTTGGAAGGCCTGTTAGTTTCTGAACTGTCTCAGAGGACTCCATCACACTGTACTGTGTTTGGAAGGCCTGTTAGTTTCTGAACTGTCTCAGAGGACTCCATCACATTGTACTGTGTTTGGAAGGCCTGTTAGTTTCTGAACTGTCTCAGAGGACTCCATCACATTGTACTGTGTTTGGAAGGCCTGTTTGTTTCTGAACTGTCTCAGAGGACTCCATCACATTGTACTGTGTTTGGAGGCCTGGTTTCTGAACTGTCTCAGAGGACTCCATCACATTGTACTGTGTTTGAAGGCCTGTTTGTTTCTGAACTCAGAGGACTCCATCACATTGTACTGTGTTTGGAAGGACTGTTAGTTTCTGAACTGTCTCAGAGGACTCCATCACATTGTACTGTGTTTGGAAGGCCTGTTAGTTTCTGAACTGGCTCAGAGGACTCCATCACCTTGTACTGTGTTTGGAAGGACTGTTAGTTTCTGAACTGTCTCAGAGGACTCCATCACATTGTAGGGTGTTTGGAAGGCCTGTTAGTTTCTGAACTGTCTCAGAGGACTCCATCACATTGTACTGTGTTTGGAAGGACTGTTAGTTTCTGAACTGGCTCAGAGGACTCCATCACATTTACTGTGTTTGGAAACTGTTAGTTTCTGAACTGTCTCAGAGGACTCCATCACATTGTACTGTGTTTGGAAGGCCTGTTAGTTTCTGAACTGTCTCAGAGGACTCCATCACATTGTACTGTGTTTGGAAGGCCTGTTAGTTTCTGAACTGTCTCAGAGGACTCCATCACATTGTACTGTGTTTGGAAGGCCTGTTAGTTTCTGAACTGTCTCAGAGGACTCCATCACATTGTACTGTGTTTGGAAGGACTGTTGTTTCTGAACTGGCTCAGAGGACTCCATCACTGTACTGTGTTTGGAAGGACTGTTAGTTTCTGAACTGTCTCAGAGGACTCCATCACATTGTACTGTGTTTGGAAGGACTGTTAGTTTCTGAACTGTCTCAGAGGACTCCATCACATTGTACTGTGTTTGGAAGGCCTGTTAGTTTCTGAACTGTCTCAGAGGACTCCATCACATTGTTTGGAAGGACTGTGTTTCTTTGGCTCAAGGACTCCATCACATTGTACTAGTTTCTGAACTGTCTCAGAGGACTCCATCACATTGTAGGGTGTTTGGAAGGCCTGTTAGTTTCTGAACTGTCTCAGAGGACTCCATCACATTGTACTGTGTTTGGAAGGCCTGTTAGTTTCTGAACTGTCTCAGAGGACTCCATCACATTGTACTGTGTTTGGAAGGACTGGTTTCTAAACTGTCTCAGAGGACTCCATCACATTGTAGGGTGTTTGGAAGGCCTGTTAGTTTCTGAACTGTCTCAGAGGACTCCATCACACTGTGTTTGTACTGTGTTTGGAAGGACTCCATCACATTGTTGTGTTTCTGAACAGGATCAGAGGACTCCATCACATTGTACTGTGTTTGGAAGGCCTGTTAGTTTCTGAACTGTCTCAGAGGACTCCATCACATTGTACTGTGTTTGGAAGGCCTGTTTGTTTCTGAACTGTCTCAGAGGACTCCATCACATTGTACTGTGTTTGGAAGGCCTGTTAGTTTCTGAACTGTCTCAGAGGACTCCATCACATTGTACTGTGTTTGGAAGGCCTGTTTGTTTCTGTTCAGAGGACTCCATCACATTGTACTGTGTTTGGAAGGCCTGTTAGTTTCTGAACTGTCTCAGAGGACTCCATCACATTGTACTGTGTTTGGAAGGCCTGTTTGTTTCTGAACTGTCTCAGAGGACTCCATCACATTGTACTGTGTTTGGAAGGACTGTTAGTTTCTGAACTGTCTCAGAGGACTCCATCACATTGTACTGTGTTTGGAAGGCCTGTTTGTTTCTGAACAGGATCAGAGGACTCCATCACATTGTACTGTGTTTGGAAGGACTGTTAGTTTCTGAACTGTCTCAGAGGACTCCATCACATTGTACTGTGTTTGGAAGGCCTGTTAGTTTCTGAACTGGCTCAGAGGACTCCATCACATTGTACTGTGTTTGGAAGGACTGTTAGTTTTAGTCAGAGGACTCCATCATTGTAGGGTGTTTGGAAGGCCTGTTAGTTTCTGAACTGTCTCAGAGGACTCCATCACATTGTACTGTGTTTGGACTGTTAGTTTCTGAACCTCAGAGGACTCCATCACATTGTACTGTGTTTCTGTTGAACTGTCTCAGAGGACTCCATCACATTGTACTGTGTTTGGAAGGCCTGTTAGTTTCTGAACTGTCTCAGAGGACTCCATCACATTGTACTGTGTTTGGAAGGCCTGTTAGTTTCTGAACTGGCTCAGAGGACTCCATCACATTGTACTGTGTTTGGAAGGACTGTTAGTTTCTAAACTGTCTCAGAGGACTCCATCACATTGTAGGGTGTTTGGAAGGCCTGTTAGTTTCTGAACTGTCTCAGAGGACTCCATCACATTGTACTGTGTTTGGAAGGACTGTTAGTTTCTGAACTGGCTCAGAGGACTCCATCACATTGTACTGTGTTTGGAAGGACTGTTAGTTTCTGAACTGTCTCAGAGGACTCCATCACATTGTACTGTGTTTGGAAGGCCTGTTAGTTTCTGAACTGTCTCAGAGGACTCCATCACATTGTTTGGAAGGCCTGTTGTTTGGAAGGCCTGGAAGGACTTTGTTTCTGAACTGTCTCAGAGGACTCCATCACATTGTACTGTGTTTGGAAGGACTGTTAGTTTCTAAACTGTCTCAGAGGACTCCATCACATTGTAGGGTGTTTGGAAGGCCTGTTAGTTTCTGAACTGTCTCAGAGGACTCCATCACATTGTACTGTGTTTGGAAGGCCTGTTTGTTTCTGAACTGTCTCAGAGGACTCCATCACATTGTACTGTGTTTGGAAGGACTGTTAGTTTCTGAACTGTCTCAGAGGACTCCATCACATTGTACTGTGTTTGGAAGGCCTGTTAGTTTCTAAACTGTCTCAGAGGACTCCATCACATTGTAGGGTGTTTGGAAGGCCTGTTAGTTTCTGAACTGTCTCAGAGGACTCCATCACATTGTACTGTGTTTGGAAGGACTGTTAGTTTCTGAACTGTCTCAGAGGACTCCATCACATTGTACTGTGTTTGGAAGGCCTGTTTGTTTCTGAACTGTCTCAGAGGACTCCATCACATTGTACTGTGTTTGGAAGGCCTGTTAGTTTCTGAACTGTCTCAGAGGACTCCATCACATTGTACTGTGTTTGGAAGGCCTGTTAGTTTCTAAACTGGCTCAGAGGACTCCATCACATGTGTTTGGAAGGACTGTGTTTTTGGAAGGACTCCATCACTGTTGTGTTTGGAAGGACTGTTAGTTTCTGAACTGTCTCAGAGGACTCCATCACATTGTACTGTGTTTGGAAGGACTGTTAGTTTCTGAACTGTCTCAGAGGACTCCATCACATTGTACTGTGTTTGGAAGGACTGTTAGTTTCTGAACTTCTCAGAGGTTTCTGTGTTTGGAAGGCCTGTTTGTTTCTGAACAGGATCAGAGGACTCCATCACATTGTACTGTGTTTGGAAGGTCTGTTAGTTTCTGAACTGTCTCAGAGGACTCCATCACACTGTACTGTGTTTGGAAGGCCTGTTAGTTTCTGAACTGTCTCAGAGGACTCCATCACATTGTACTGTGTTTGGAAGGCCTGTTTGTTTCTGAACTGTCTCAGAGGACTCCATCACATTGTACTGTGTTTGGAAGGCCTGTTAGTTTCTGAACTGTCTCAGAGGACTCCATCACATTGTACTGTGTTTGGAAGGCCTGTTTGTTTCTGAACTGTCTCAGAGGACTCCATCACATTGTAGGGTGTTTGGAAGGCCTGTTAGTTTCTGAACTGTCTCAGAGGACTCCATCACATTGTACTGTGTTTGGAAGGCCTGTTTGTTTCTGAACAGGATCAGAGGACTCCATCACATTGTACTGTGTTTGGAAGGCCTGTTTGTTTCTGAACTGTCTCAGAGGACTCCATCACATTGTACTGTGTTTGGAAGGACTGTTAGTTTCTGAACTGTCTCAGAGGACTCCATCACATTGTACTGTGTTTGGAAGGCCTGTTTGTTTCTGAACAGGATCAGAGGACTCCATCACATTGTACTGTGTTTGGAAGGCCTGTTAGTTTCTGAACTGTCTCAGAGGACTCCATCACACTGTACTGTGTTTGGAAGGCCTGTTTGTTTCTGAACTGTCTCAGAGGACTCCATCACATTGTACTGTGTTTGGAAGGCCTGTTAGTTTCTGAACTGTCTCAGAGGACTCCATCACATTGTACTGTGTTTGGAAGGCCTGTTTGTTTCTGAACAGGATCAGAGGACTCCATCACATTGTACTGTGTTTGGAAGGCCTGTTTGTTTCTGAACTGTCTCAGAGGACTCCATCACACTGTACTGTGTTTGGAAGGCCTGTTTGTTTCTGAACTGTCTCAGAGGACTCCATCACATTGTACTGTGTTTGGAAGGCCTGTTTAGTTTCTGAACTGTCTCAGAGGACTCCATCACATTGACTGTGTTTCCAGTTTCTGAACTGTCTCAGAGGTCACACTGTGTTTGGAAGGCCTGTTAGTTTCTGAACTGTCTCAGAGGACTCCATCACATTGTACTGTGTTTGGAAGGCCTGTTTGTTTCTGTCTCAGAGGACTCCATCACATTGTACTGTGTTTGGAAGGACTGTTAGTTTCTGAACTGTCTCAGAGGACTCCATCACATTGTACTGTGTTTGGAAGGCCTGTTTGTTTCTGAACAGGATCAGAGGACTCCATCACATTGTACTGTGTTTGGAAGGCCTGTTAGTTTCTGAACTGTCTCAGAGGACTCCATCACATTGTACTGTGTTTGGAAGGCCTGTTAGTTTCTGAACTGGCTCAGAGGACTCCATCACATTGTACTGTGTTTGGAAGGACTGTTAGTTTCTAAACTGTCTCAGAGGACTCCATCACATTGTAGGGTGTTTGGAAGGCCTGTTAGTTTCTGAACTGTCTCAGAGGACTCCATCACATTGTACTGTGTTTGGAAGGTTAGTTTCTGTTCAGAGGTTTCTGGAAACTGTTAGTTTCTAAACTGTCTCAGAGGACTCCATCACATTGTAGGGTGTTTGGAAGGCCTGTTAGTTTCTGAACTGTCTCAGAGGACTCCATCACATTGTACTGTGTTTGGAAGGCCTGACTCCATCACATTGTTGTGTTTCTGTTAGTTTCTAAACTGTCTCAGAGGACTCCATCACATTGTAGGGTGTTTGGAAGGCCTGTTAGTTTCTGAACTGTCTCAGAGGACTCCATCACATTGTACTGTGTTTGGAAGGCCAGTTTCTAAACTGGCTCAGAGGACTCCATCACATTGTACTGTGTTTGGAAGGACTGTTAGTTTCTGAACTGGCTCAGAGGACTCCATCACATTGTACTGTGTTTGGAAGGACTGTTAGTTTCTAAACTGTCTCAGAGGACTCCATCACATTGTAGGGTGTTTGGAAGGCCTGTTAGTTTCTGAACTGTCTCAGAGGACTCCATCACATTGTACTGTGTTTGGAAGGCCTGTTTGTTTCTGAACTGTCTCAGAGGACTCCATCACATTGTCTGTGTTTGGAAGGACTGTTAGTTTCTGAACTGTCTCAGAGGACTCCATCACATTGTACTGTGTTTGGAAGGACTGTTAGTTTCTAAACTGTCTCAGAGGACTCCATCACATTGTACTGTGTTTGGAAGGCCTGTTAGTTTCTGAACTGTCTCAGAGGACTCCATCACATTGTACTGTGTTTGGAAGGACTGTTAGTTTCTGAACTGTCTCAGAGGACTCCATCACATTGTACTGTGTTTGGAAGGCCTGTTTGTTTCTGAACTGTCTCAGAGGACTCCATCACATTGTACTGTGTTTGGAAGGCCTGTTAGTTTCTGAACTGTCTCAGAGGACTCCATCACATTGTACTGTGTTTGGAAGGCCTGTTAGTTTAAACTGGCTCAGAGGACTCCATCACATTGTACTGTGTTTGGAAGGACTGTTAGTTTCTGAACTGGCTCAGAGGACTCCATCACATTGTACTGTGTTTGGAAGGACTGTTAGTTTCTGAACTGTCTCAGAGGACTCCATCACATTGTACTGTGTTTGGAAGGACTGTTAGTTTCTGAACTGTCTCAGAGGACTCCATCACAGGCCTGTTTGTTTCTGAACAGGATCAGAGGACTCCATCACATTGTACTGTGTTTGGAAGGCCTGTTAGTTTCTGAACTGTCTCAGAGGACTCCATCACATTGTACTGTGTTTGGAAGGCCTGTTAGTTTCTGAACTGTCTCAGAGGACTCCATCACATTGTACTGTGTTTGGAAGGCCTGTTTGTTTCTGAACTGTCTCAGAGGACTCCATCACATTGTACTGTGTTTGGAAGGCCTGTTAGTTTCTGAACTGTCTCAGAGGACTCCATCACATTGTACTGTGTTTGGAAGGCCTGTTTGTTTCTGAACTGTCTCAGAGGACTCCATCACATTGTAGGGTGTTTGGAAGGCCTGTTAGTTTCTGAACTGTCTCAGAGGACTCCATCACATTGTACTGTGTTTGGAAGGCCTGTTTGTTTCTGAACAGGATCAGAGGACTCCATCACATTGTACTGTGTTTGGAAGGCCTGTTAGTTTCTGAACTGTCTCAGAGGACTCCATCAGGCCTGTTTGTTTCACTTGTACTGTGTTTGGAAGGCCTGTTAGTTTCTGAACTGTCTCAGAGGACTCCATCACATTGTACTGTGTTTGGAAGGCCTGTTAGTTTCTGAACTGTCTCAGAGGACTCCATCACATTGTACTGTGTTTGGAAGGGTACTGTTTGGAAGGCCTGTTTGTTTCTGAACTGTCTCAGAGGACTCCATCACATTGTACTGTGTTTGGAAGGACTGTTAGTTTCTGAACTGTCTGACTCCATCACATTGTACTGTGTTTGGAAGGCCTGTTTGTTTCTGAACTGTCTCAGAGGACTCCATCACATTGTACTGTGTTTGGAAGGACTGTTAGTTTCTGAACTGGCTCAGAGGACTCCATCACATTGTACTGTGTTTGGAAGGCCTGTTAGTTTCTAAACTGTCTCAGAGGACTCCATCACATTGTACTGTGTTTGGAAGGCCTGTTAGTTTCTGAACTGTCTCAGAGGACTCCATCACATTGTACTGTGTTTGGAAAGGAACTGTTAGGTTTCTGTGTTTGGAAGGAACTGAACTGGCTCAGAGGACTCCATTGTACTGTGTTTGGAAGGACTGTTAGTTTCTAAACTGTCTCAGAGGACTCCATCACATTGTAGGGTGTTTGGAAGGCCTGTTAGTTTCTGAACTGTCTCAGAGGACTCCATCACATTGTACTGTGTTTGGAAGGCCTGTTAGTTTCTGAACTGGCTCAGAGGACTCCATCACATTGTACTGTGTTTGGAAGGACTGTTAGTTTCTAAACTGTCTCAGAGGACTCCATCACATTGTAGGGTGTTTGGAAGGCCTGTTAGTTTCTGAACTGTCTCAGAGGACTCCATCACATTGTACTGTGTTTGGAAGGACTGTTAGTTTCTGAACTGGCTCAGAGGACTCCATCACATTGTACTGTGTTTGGAAGGACTGTTAGTTTCTAAACTGTCTCAGAGGACTCCATCACATTGTAGGGTGTTTGGAAGGCCTGTTAGTTTCTGAACTGTCTCAGAGGACTCCATCACATTGTACTGTGTTTGGAAGGCCTGTTAGTTTCTAAACTGGCTCAGAGGACTCCATCACATTGTACTGTGTTTGGAAGGACTGTTAGTTTCTGAACTGGCTCAGAGGACTCCATCACATTGTACTGTGTTTGGAAGGACTGTTAGTTTCTAAACTGTCTCAGAGGACTCCATCACATTGTAGGGTGTTTGGAAGGCCTGTTAGTTTCTGAACTGTCTCAGAGGACTCCATCACATTGTACTGTGTTTGGAAGGCCTGTTTGTTTCTGAACTGTCTCAGAGGACTCCATCACATTGTACTGTGTTTGGAAGGACTGTTAGTTTCTGAACTGTCTCAGAGGACTCCATCACATTGTACTGTGTTTGGAAGGACTGTTAGTTTCTAAACTGTCTCAGAGGACTCCATCACATTGTAGGGTGTTTGGAAGGCCTGTTAGTTTCTGAACTGTCTCAGAGGACTCCATCACATTGTACTGTGTTTGGAAGGACTGTTAGTTTCTGAACTGTCTCAGAGGACTCCATCACATTGTACTGTGTTTGGAAGGCCTGTTTGTTTCTGAACTGTCTCAGAGGACTCCATCACATTGTACTGTGTTTGGAAGGCCTGTTAGTTTCTGAACTGTCTCAGAGGACTCCATCACATTGTACTGTGTTTGGAAGGCCTGTTAGTTTCTAAACTGGCTCAGAGGACTCCATCACATTGTACTGTGTTTGGAAGGACTGTTAGTTTCTGAACTGGCTCAGAGGACTCCATCACATTGTACTGTGTTTGGAAGGACTGTTAGTTTCTGAACTGTCTCAGAGGACTCCATCACATTGTACTGTGTTTGGAAGGACTGTTAGGTTTCTGTGTTTGGAACTGTCTCAGAGGACTCCATCACATTGTACTGTGTTTGGAAGGCCTGTTAGTTTCTGAACTGTCTCAGAGGACTCCATCACATTGTACTGTGTTTGGAAGGCCTGTTTCTGAACTTCTCAGAGGTTTCTGTGTTTGGAAGGCCTGTTAGTTTCTGAACTGTCTCAGAGGACTCCATCACATTGTACTGTGTTTGGAAGGCCTGTTTGTTTCTGAACTGTCTCAGAGGACTCCATCACATTGTACTGTGTTTGGAAGGCCTGTTAGTTTCTGAACTGTCTCAGAGGACTCCATCACATTGTAGGCCTGTGTTTTGGAAGGCCTGTTTGTTTCTGAACTGTCTCAGAGGACTCCATCACATTGTACTGTGTTTGGAAGGCCTGTTAGTTTCTGAACTGTCTCAGAGGACTCCATCACATTGTACTGTGTTTGGAAGGAAGTTTCTGAACTGTCTCAGAGGACTCCATCACATTGTGTGTTTGGAAGGACTGTTAGTTTCTGAACTGTCTCAGAGGACTCCATCACATTGTACTGTGTTTGGAAGGCCTGTTAGTTTCTGAACTGTCTCAGAGGACTCCATCACATTGTACTGTGTTTGGAAGGCCTGTTTGTTTTGAACAGGATCAAGGCCTGTACTGTGTTTGGAAGGCCTGTTAGTTTCTGAACTGTCTCAGAGGACTCCATCACATTGTACTGTGTTTGGAAGTTTCTGAACTGTTAGTTTCTGAACTGTCTCAGAGGACTCCATCACATTGTACTGTGTTTGGAAGGCCTGTTAGTTTCTGAACTGTCTCAGAGGACTCCATCACATTGTACTGTGTTTGGAAGGACTGTTAGTTTCTGAACTTCTCAGAGGACTCCATCACATTGTACTGTGTTTCTGTTAGTTTCTGAACTGTCTCAGAGGACTCCATCACATTGTACTGTGTTTGGAAGGACTGTTAGTTTCTGAACTGTCTCAGAGGACTCCATCACATTGTACTGTGTTTGGAAGGCCTGTTTGTTTCTGAACAGGATCAGAGGACTCCATCACATTGTACTGTGTTTGGAAGGCCTGTTAGTTTCTGAACTGTCTCAGAGGACTCCATCACACTGTACTGTGTTTGGAAGGCCTGTTAGTTTCTGAACTGTCTCAGAGGACTCCATCACATTGTACTGTGTTTGGAAGGCCTGTTTGTTTCTGAACTGTCTCAGAGGACTCCATCACATTGTACTGTGTTTGGAAGGCCTGTTAGTTTCTGAACTGTCTCAGAGGACTCCATCACATTGTACTGTGTTTGGAAGGCCTGTTTGTTTCTGAACTGTCTCAGAGGACTCCATCACATTGTAGGGTGTTTGGAAGGCCTGTTAGCTGAACTGTTCAGAGGTTTCTGTGTTTGGAAGGCCTGTTTGTTTCTGAACAGGATCAGAGGACTCCATCACATTGTACTGTGTTTGGAAGGCCTGTTTGTTTCTGAACTGTCTCAGAGGACTCCATCACATTGTACTGTGTTTGGAAGGCCTGTTAGTTTCTGAACTGTCTCAGAGGACTCCATCACATTGTACTGTGTTTGGAAGGCCTGTTTGTTTCTGAACTGTCTCAGGATCAGAGGACTCCATCACATTGTACTGTGTTTGGAAGGCCTGTTAGTTTCTGAACTGTCTCAGAGGACTCCATCACACTGTACTGTGTTTGGAAGGCCTGTTAGTTTCTGAACTGTCTCAGAGGACTCCATCACATTGTACTGTGTTTGGAAGGCCTGTTTGTTTCTGAACTGTCTCAGAGGACTCCATCACATTGTACTGTGTTTGGAAGGACTGTCTCAGAGGACTCCATCACATTTACTGTGTTTGGAAGGCCTGTTTGTTTCTGAACAGGATCAGAGGACTCCATCACATTGTACTGTGTTTGGAAGGACTGTTAGTTTCTGAACTGTCTCAGAGGACTCCATCACATTGTACTGTGTTTGGAAGGCCTGTTGTTTCTGAACTGTCTCAGAGGACTCCATCACATTGTACTGTGTTTGGAAGGACTGTTAGTTTCTAAACTGTCTCAGAGGACTCCATCACATTGTAGGTGTTTGGAAGGCCTGTTAGTTTCTGAACTGTCTCAGAGGACTCCATCACATTGTACTGTGTTTGGAAGGCCTGTTTGTTTTGGAAGGACTCCATCTGTGTAGGCCTGTTTCTGAACTGGCTCAGAGGACTCCATCACATTGTTTACTGTGTTTGGAAGGACTCCATCACACTGTTAGTTTCTAAACTGTCTCAGAGGACTCCATCACATTGTAGGGTGTTTGGAAGGCCTGTTAGTTTCTGAACTGTCTCAGAGGACTCCATCACATTGTACTGTGTTTGGAAGGCCTGTTAGTTTCTGAACTGGCTCAGAGGACTCCATCACATTGTACTGTGTTTGGAAGGACTGTTAGTTTCTGAACTGTCTCAGAGGACTCCATCACATTGTACTGTGTTTGGAAGGACTGTTAGTTTCTAAACTGTCTCAGAGGACTCCATCACATTGTAGGGTGTTTGGAAGGCCTGTTAGTTTCTGAACTGTCTCAGAGGACTCCATCACATTGTACTGTGTTTAGGCCTGTTTGTTTCTGAACTGAAGGACTCCATCACATTGTACTGTGTTTGGAAGGACTGTTAGTTTCTGAACTGTCTCAGAGGACTCCATCACATTGTACTGTGTTTTGTTAGTTTCTAAAAGGACTCCATCACTGTTTTGTTTCTGAACTGTCTCAGAGGACTCCATCACATTGTACTGTGTTTGGAAGGCCTGTTAGTTTCTGAACTGTCTCAGAGGACTCCATCACATTGTACTGTGTTTGGAAGGCCTGTTTGTTTCTGAACTGTCTCAGAGGACTCCATCACATTGTACTGTGTTTGGAAGGCCTGTTAGTTTCTGAACTGTCTCAGAGGACTCCATCACATTGTACTGTGTTTGGAAGGCCTGTTAGTTTCTAAACTGGCTCAGAGGACTCCATCACATTGTACTGTGTTTGGAAGGACTGTTAGTTTCTGAACTGGCTCAGAGGACTCCATCACATTGTACTGTGTTTGGAAGGACTGTTAGTTTCTGAACTGTCTCAGAGGACTCCATCACATTGTACTGTGTTTGGAAGGACTGTTAGTTTCTGAACTGTCTCAGAGGACTCCATCACATTGTACTGTGTTTGGAAGGCCTGTTTGTTTCTGAACAGTCTCAGAGGACTCCATCACATTGTACTGTGTTTGGAAGGCCTGTTGTTTCTGAACTGTCTCAGAGGGACTGTGTTTGGAAGGCCTGTTAGTTTCTGAACTGTCTCAGAGGACTCCATCACATTGTACTGTGTTTGGAAGGCCTGTTTGTTTCTGAACTGTCTCAGAGGACTCCATCACATTGTACTGTGTTTGGAAGGCCTGTTAGTTTCTGAACTGTCTCAGAGGACTCCATCACATTGTACTGTGTTTGGAAGGCCTGTTTGTTTCTGAACTGTCTCAGAGGACTCCATCACATTGTAGGGTGTTTGGAAGGCCTGTTAGTTTCTGAACTGTCTCAGAGGACTCCATCACATTGTACTGTGTTTGGAAGGCCTGTTTGTTTTGAACTCAGAGGACTGTACTGTGTTTGGAAGGCCTGTTGTGAACTGTCTCAGAGGACTCCATCACACTGTACTGTGTTTGGAAGGCCTGTTGTTTCTGAACTGTCTCAGAGGACTCCATCACATTGTACTGTGTTTGGAAGGCCTGTTTGTTTCTGAACTGTCTCAGAGGACTCCATCACATTGTACTGTGTTTGGAAGGACTGTTAGTTTCTGAACTGTCTCAGAGGACTCCATCACATTGTACTGTGTTTGGAAGGCCTGTTTGTTTTGGATCAAGGTACTGTGTTTGGGAAGGACTGTTAGTTTCTGAACTGTCTCAGAGGACTCCATCACATTGTACTGTGTTTGGAAGGCCTGTTGTTTCTGAACTGGCTCAGAGGACTCCATCACATTGTACTGTGTTTGGAAGGACTGTTAGTTTCTGAACTGGCTCAGAGGACTCCATCACATTGTACTGTGTTTGGAAGGACTGTTAGTTTCTAAACTGTCTCAGAGGACTCCATCACATTGTAGGGTGTTTGGAAGGCCTGTTAGTTTCTGAACTGTCTCAGAGGACTCCATCACATTGTACTGTGTTTGGAAGGCCTGTTTGTTTCTGAACTGTCTCAGAGGACTCCATCACATTGTACTGTGTTTGGAAGGACTGTTGTTTCTGGTCTCAGAGGACTCCATCACATTGTACTGTGTTTGGAAGGACTGTTAGTTTCTAAACTGTCTCAGAGGGACTCCATCATTGTAGGGTGTTTGGAAGGCCAGTTTCTGAACTGTCTCAGAGGACTCCATCACATTGTACTGTGTTTGGAAGGACTGTTAGTTTCTGAACTGTCTCAGAGGACTCCATCACATTGTACTGTGTTTGGAAGGACTGTTAGTTTCTGAACTGTCTCAGAGGACTCCATCACATTGTACTGTGTTTGGAAGGCCTGTTTGTTTCTGAACAGGATCAGAGGACTCCAACATTGTACTGTGTTTGGAAGGCCTGTTAGTTTCTGAACTGTCTCAGAGGACTCCATCACATTGTACTGTGTTTGGAAGGCCTGTTAGTTTCTGAACTGTCTCAGAGGACTCCATCACATTGTACTGTGTTTGGAAGGCCTGTTTGTTTCTGAACTGTCTCAGAGGACTCCATCACATTGTACTGTGTTTGGAAGGCCTGTTAGTTTCTGAACTGTCTCAGAGGACTCCATCACATTGTACTGTGTTTGGAAGGCCTGTTAGTTTCTGAACTGTCTCAGAGGACTCCATCACATTGTACTGTGTTTGGAAGGCCTGTTTGTTTCTGAACTGTCTCAGAGGACTCCATCACATTGTACTGTGTTTGGAAGGACTGTTAGTTTCTGAACTGTCTCAGAGGACTCCATCACACTGTGTTTGGAAGGACTGTTAGTTTCTGAACTGTCTCAGAGGACTCCATCACATTGTACTGTGTTTGGAAGGACTGTTAGTTTCTGAACTGTCTCAGAGGACTCCATCACATTGTACTGTGTTTGGAAGGCCTGTTTGTTTCTGAACAGGATCAGAGGACTCCATCACATTGTACTGTGTTTGGAAGGCCTGTTAGTTTCTGAACTGTCTCAGAGGACTCCATCACACTGTACTGTGTTTGGAAGGCCTGTTAGTTTCTGAACTGTCTCAGAGGGACTCCATCACATTGTACTGTGTTTGGAAGGCCTGTTTGTTTCTGAACTGTCTCAGAGGACTCCATCACATTGTACTGTGTTTGGAAGGACTGTTAGTTTCTGAACTGGCTCAGAGGACTCCATCACATTGTACTGTGTTTGGAAGGCCTGTTAGTTTCTAAACTGTCTCAGAGGACTCCATCACATTGTACTGTGTTTGGAAGGCCTGTTAGTTTCTGAACTGTCTCAGAGGACTCCATCACATTGTACTGTGTTTGGAAGGACTGTTAGTTTCTGAACTGTCTCAGAGGACTCCATCACATTGTACTGTGTTTGGAAGGCCTGTTTGTTTCTGAACAGGATCAGAGGACTCCATCACATTGTACTGTGTTTGGAAGGCCTGTTAGTTTCTGAACTGTCTCAGAGGACTCCATCACACTGTACTGTGTTTGGAAGGCCTGTTAGTTTCTGAACTGTCTCAGAGGACTCCATCACATTGTACTGTGTTTGGAAGGCCTGTTTGTTTCTGAACTGTCTCAGAGGACTCCATCACATTGTACTGTGTTTGGAAGGCCTGTTAGTTTCTGAACTGTCTCAGAGGACTCCATCACATTGTACTGTGTTTGGAAGGCCTGTTTGTTTCTGAACTGTCTCAGAGGACTCCATCACATTGTAGGGTGTTTGGAAGGCCTGTTAGTTTCTGAACTGTCTCAGAGGACTCCATCACATTGTACTGTGTTTGGAAGGCCTGTTTGACTCCATCACATTTCTGAACAGGATCAGAGGACTCCATCACATTGTACTGTGTTTTGGAAGGCCTGTTTGTTTCTGAACTGTCTCAGAGGACTCCATCACATTGTACTGTGTTTGGAAGGACTGTTGTTTCTGAACTGTCTCAGAGGACTCCATCACATTGTACTGTGTTTGGAAGGCCTGTTTGTTTCTGAACAGTCTCAGAGGACTCCATCATTGTACTGTGTTTGGAAGGCCTGTTAGTTTTGAACTGTCTCAGAACTCCATCACACTGTACTGTGTTTGGAAGGCCAGTTAGTTTCTGAACTCCAGAGGACTCCATCATTGTAAAGGCCTGTTTGTTTTCTGAACTGTCTCAGAGGACTCCATCACATTGTACTGTGTTTGGAAGGCCTGTTAGTTTCTGAACTGTCTCAGAGGACTCCATCATTGTACTGTGTTTGGAAGGCCTGTTTGTTTCTGAACTGTCTCAGAGGACTCCATCACATTGTACTGTGTTGGAAGGACTGTTAGTTTCTGAACTGTCTCAGAGGACTCCATCACATTGTACTGTGTTTGGAAGGCCTGTTTGTTTCTGAACAGGATCAGAGGACTCCATCATTGTACTGTGTTGGAAGGCCTGTTAGTTTCTGAACTGTCTCAGAGGACTCCATCACACTGTACTGTGTTTGGAAGGCCTGTTAGTTTCTGAACTGTCTCAGAGGACTCCATCACATTGTACTGTGTTTGGAAGGCCTGTTTGTTTCTGAACTGTCTCAGAGGACTCCATCACATTGTACTGTGTTTGGAAGGCCTGTTAGTTTCTGAACTGTCTCAGAGGACTCACATTGTACAGGCCTGTTTGTTTCTGAACTGTCTCAGAGGACTCCATACATTTGTGTGTTTGGAAGGCCTGTTTGTTTCTGAACTGTCTCAGAGGACTCCATCACATTGTACTGTGTTTGAGGAACTGTGTTTGGACTGTTAGTTTCTGAACTGTCTCAGAGGACTCCATCACATTGTACTGTGTTTGGAAGGCCTGTGTTTGGAAGGGACTGTTAGTTTCTGAACTGTCTCAGAGGACTCCATCACATTGTACTGTGTTTGGAAGGACTGTTAGTTTCTGAACTGTCTCAGAGGACTCCATCACATTGTACTGTGTTTGGAAGGCCTGTTCAGAGGTTTCTAAACTGGCTCAGAGGGACTCCATCACATTGTACTGTGTTTGGAAGGACTGTTAGTTTCTGAACTGGCTCAGAAGGACTCACATTGTACTGTGTTTGGAAGGACTGTTAGTTTCTAAACTGTCTCAGAGGACTCCATCACATTGTAGGGTGTTTGGAAGGCCTGTTAGTTTCTGAACTGTCTCAGAGGACTCCATCACATTGTACTGTGTTTGGAAGGCCTGTTTGTTTCTAAACTGAACTGTCTCAGAGGACTCCATCACATTGTACTGTGTTTGGAAGGGTTAGTTTTCTAAACTGTCTCAGAGGACTCCATCACATTGTGTTTGGAAGGCCTGTTAGTTTCTGAACTGTCTCAGAGGACTCCATCACATTGTACTGTGTTTGGAAGGACTGTTAGTTTCTGAACTGTCTCAGAGGACTCCATCACATTGTAGGACTCCATCACAATTGTGTGTTTGGAAGGCCTGTTAGTTTCTGAACTGTCTCAGAGGACTCCATCACATTGTATGTGTTTGGAAGGCCTGTTTGTTTCTGAACAGGATCAAGGACTCCATCACCTGTGTTTGGAAGGCCTGTTAGTTTCTGAACTGTCTCAGAGGACTCCATCACATTGTACTGTGTTTGGAAGGCCTGTTTGTTTTCTGAACTTCTCAGAGGACTCCATCACATTGTACTGTGTTTGGAGCCTGTTAGTTTCTGAACTGTCTCAGAGGACTCCATCACATTGTACTGTGTTTGAACTCCATCACATTGTACTGTGTTTGGAAGGACAGTTTTCTGAACTGTCTCAGAGGACTCCATCACATTGTACTGTGTTTGGAAGGCCTGTTTGTTTCTGAACTGTCTCAGAGGACTCCATCACATTGTACTGTGTTTGGAAGGACTGTTTAGTTTCTGAACTGTCTCAGAGGACTCCATCACATTGTACTGTGTTTGGAAGGCCTGTTTGTTTTCTGAACTGTTTGTTTCTGAACAGGATCAGAGGACTCCATCACATTGTACTGTGTTTGGAAGGCCTGTTAGTTTCTGAACTGTCTCAGAGGACTCCATCACACTGTGTTTGGAAGGCCTGTTAGTTTCTGAACTGTCTCAGAGGACTCCATCACATTGTACTGTGTTTGGAAGGCCTGTTTGTTTCTGAACTGTCTCAGAGGACTCCATCACATTGTACTGTGTTTGGAAGGACTGTTAGTTTCTGAACTGTCTCAGAGGACTCCATCACATTGTACTGTGTTTGGAAGGACTGTTAGTTTCTGAACTGTCTCAGAGGACTCCATCACATTGTAGGGTGTTTGGAAGGCCTGTTAGTTTTCTGAACTGTCTCAGAGGACTCCATCACATACTGTGTTTGGAAGGACTGTGTTTGAACTGAAGGCCTGTTTTGTTTCTGAACAGGATCAGAGGACTCCATCACATTGTACTGTGTTTGGAAGGCCTGTTAGTTTCTGAACTGTCTCAGAGGACTCCATCACACTGTACTGTGTTTGGAAGGCCTGTTTGTTTCTGAACTGTCTCAGAGGACTCCATCATTGTACTGTTTGGAAGGACTGTTTGGAAGGTTTGTTTCTGAACTGTCTCAGAGGACTCCATCACATTGTACTGTGTTTGGAAGGGACTGTTAGTTTTCTGAACTGTCTCAGAGGACTCCATCACATTGTACTGTGTTTGGAAGGCCTGTTTGTTTCTAAACTGTCTCAGAGGACTCCATCACATTGTACTGTGTACTGTGTTTGGAAAGGGCTGTGTTTGGAAGGACTGTTAGTTTCTGAACTGTCTCAGAGGACTCCATCACACTGTCTGTACTGTGTTTGGAAGGCCTGTTTAGTTTCTGAACTGTCTCAGAGGGACTCCATCACATTGTACTGTGTTTGGAAGGCCTGTTGTTTCTGAACTGTCTTCCATCACATTGTGCACTGTGTTTGGAAGGAACTGAACTGGCTCAGAGGACTCCATCACATTGTACTGTGTTTGGAAGGACTGTTAGTTTTCTGAACTGTCTCAGAGGACTCCATCACATTGTACTGTGTTTGGAAGGCCTGTTTGTTTCTGAACAGGATCAGAGGACTCCATCACATTGTACTGTGTTTGGAAGGACTGTTAGTTTCTGAACTGTCTCAGAGGACTCCATCACATTGTACTGTGTTTGGAAGGCCTGTTAGTTTCTGAACTGTCTCAGAGGACTCCATCACATTGTACTGTGTTTGGAAGGCCTGTTTGTTTCTGAACTGGCTCAGAGGACTCCATCACATTGTACTGTGTTTGGAAGGACTGTTAGTTTCTGTCTTTCTGGAAGGCCTGTTAGTTTCTGAACTGTCTCAGAGGACTCCATCACATTGTACTGTGTTTGGAAGGCCTGTTTGTTTCTGAACTGTCTCAGAGGACTCCATCACATTGTACTGTGTTTGGAAGGCCTGTTAGTTTCTGAACTGTCTCAGAGGACTCCATCACATTGTACTGTGTTTGGAAGGCCTGTTAGTTTCTAAACTGGCTCAGAGGACTCCATCACATTGTACTGTGTTTGGAAGGACTGTTAGTTTCTGAACTGGCTCAGAGGACTCCATCACATTGTACTGTGTTTGGAAGGACTGTTAGTTTCTAAACTTCTCAGAGGACTCCATCACTGTTTGGAAGGCCTGTTGGTTTCTGAACTGTCTAGAGGACTCATCAATTGTACTGTGTTTGGAAGGACTGTTAGTTTCTGAACTGTCTCAGAGGACTCCATCACACTGTGTTTGGAAGGCCTGTTTGTTTCTGAACAGGATAGGACTCCATCACATTGTACTGTGTTTGGAAGGCCTGTTAGTTTCTGAACTGTCTCAGAGGACTCCATCACACTGTACTGTGTTTGGAAGGCCTGTTAGTTTCTGAACTGTCTCAGAGGACTCCATCACATTGTACTGTGTTTGGAAGACTGTTTGTTTCTGAACTGTCTCAGAGGACTCCATCACATTGTAGGGTGTTTGGAAGGACTGTTAGTTTCTGAACTGTCTCAGAGGACTCCATCACATTGTACTGTGTTTGGAAGGACTGTTAGTTTCTGAACTGTCTCAGAGGACTCCATCACATTGTAGGGTGTTTGGAAGGCCTGTTTGTTTCCTGAACTGTCTCAGAGGACTCCATCACATTGTACTGTGTTTGGAAGGCCTGTTTGTTTCTGAACTGTCTCAGAGGACTCCATCACATTGTACTGTGTTTGGAAGGCCTGTTAGTTTCTGAACTGTCTCAGAGGACTCCATCACATTGTACTGTGTTTGGAAGGCCTGTTTGTTTCTGAACTGTCTCAGAGGACTCCATCACATTGTACTGTGTTTGGAAGGACTGTTAGTTTCTGAACTGTCTGTTAGTTTCTGAACTGTCTCAGAGGACTCCATCACATTGTACTGTGTTTGGAAGGACTGTTTGTTTCTGAAGGCCTGTTTGTGAACAGGATCAGAGGACTCCATCACATTGTACTGTGTTTGGAAGGACTGTTAGTTTCTGAACTGTCTCAGAGGACTCCATCACATTGTACTGTGTTTGGAAGGCCTGTTTGTTTCTGAACAGGATCAAGGACTCCATTGTACTGTGTTTGGAAGGCCTGTTAGTTTTCTGAACTGTCTCAGAGGACTCCATCACACTGTACTGTGTTTGGAAGGCCTGTTAGTGTTTCTGAACTGTCTCCAGAGGACTCCATCACATTGTACTGTGTTTGGAAGGCCTGTTTGTTTCTGAACTGTCTCAGAGGACTCCATCATTGTACTGTGTTTGGAAGGCCTGTTTGTTTCTGAACTGTCTCAGAGGACTCCATCACATTGTACTGTTTGTTTCTGAACGGAAGGACTCCATCACTGTTGTGTTTCTGAGTTTCTGAACTGTCTCAGGGGACTCCATCACATTGTAGGGTGTTTGGAAGGCCTGTTAGTTTCTGAACTGTCTCAGAGGACTCCATCACATTGTACTGTGTTTGGAAGGCCTGTTAGTTTCTTTGTTTCTGAACTGTTAGGACTGGCTCAGAGGACTCCATCACATTGTACTGTGTTTGGAAGGCCTGTTTTTTCTGAACTGTCTCAGAGGACTCCATCACATTGTACTGTGTTTGGAAGGCCTGTTAGTTTCCTGAACTGTCTCAGAGGACTCTCACACTGTGTTTGGAAGGCCTGTTTGTTTCTGACTCCACTCCATCACATTGTACTGTGTTTGGAAGGACTGTGTTTGAACTTCTCAAGGCCTGTTGTGTTTCTGAACAGTCTCAGAGGACTCCATCACATTGTACTGTGTTTGGAAGGCCTGTTTTTAGTTTTCTGAACTGTCTCAGAGGACTCCATCACACTGTACTGTGTTTGGAAGGCCTGTTAGTTTCTGAACTGTCTCAGAGGACTCCATCACATTGTACTGTGTTTGGAAGGACTGTTGTTTCTGAACTGTCTCAGAGGACTCCATCACATTGTACTGTGTTTGGAAGGCCTGTTTGTTTCTGAACTGTCTCAGAGGACTCCATCACATTGTACTGTGTTTGGAAGGCCTGTTAGTTTCTGAACTGTCTCAGAGGACTCCATCACATTGTACTGTGTTTGGAAGGCCTGTTTGTTTCTGAACTGTCTCAGAGGACTCCATCACATTGTACTGTGTTTGGAAGGACTGTTAGTTTCTGAACTGTCTCAGAGGACTCCATCACATTGTACTGTGTTTGGAAGGACTGTTAGTTTCTGAACTGTCTCAGAGGACTCCATCACATTGTACTGTGTTTGGAAGGCCTGTTTGTTTCTGAACAGGATCAGAGGACTCCATCACATTGTACTGTGTTTGGAAGGCCTGTTAGTTTCTGAACTGTCTCAGAGGACTCCATCACACTGTACTGTGTTTGGAAGGCCTGTTAGTTTCTGAACTGTCTCAGAGGACTCCATCACATTGTACTGTGTTTGGAAGGCCTGTTTGTTTCTGAACTGTCTCAGAGGACTCCATCACATTGTACTGTGTTTGGAAGGCCTGTTAGTTTCTGAACTGTCTCAGAGGACTCCATCACATTGTACTGTGTTTGGAAGGCCTGTTTGTTTCTGAACTGTCTCAGAGGACTCCATCACATTGTAGGGTGTTTGGAAGGCCTGTTAGTTTCTGAACTGTCTCAGAGGACTCCATCACATTGTACTGTGTTTGGAAGGCCTGTTTGTTTCTGAACAGGATCAGAGGACTCCATCACATTGTACTGTGTTTGGAAGGCCTGTTTGTTTCTGAACTGTCTCAGAGGACTCCATCACATTGTACTGTGTTTGGAAGGACTGGTTTCTGAACTGTCTCAGAGGACTCCATCACATTGTACTGTGTTTGGAAGGCCTGTTTGTTTCTGAACAGGATCAGAGGACTCCATCACATTGTACTGTGTTTGGAAGGCCTGTTAGTTTCTGAACTGTCTCAGAGGACTCCATCACATTGTACTGTGTTTGGAAGGCCTGTTAGTTTCTGAACTGTCTCAGAGGACTCCATCACATTGTACTGTGTTTGGAAGGCCTGTTTGTTTCTGAACTGTCTCAGAGGACTCCATCACATTGTACTGTGTTTGGAAGGACTGTTAGTTTCTGAACTGTCTCAGAGGACTCCATCACATTGTACTGTGTTTGGAAGGCCTGTGTTTTGGATCAGAGGACTCCATCACATTGTACTGTTTGTTAGTTTCTGAACTGTCTCAGAGGACTCCATCACATTGTACTGTGTTTGGAAGGCCTGTTAGTTTCTGAACTGGCTCAGAGGACTCCATCACATTGTACTGTGTTTGGAAGGACTGTTAGTTTCTGAACTGGCTCAGAGGACTCCATCACATTGTACTGTGTTTGGAAGGACTGTTAGTTTCTAAACTGTCTCAGAGGACTCCATCACATTGTAGGGTGTTTGGAAGGCCTGTTAGTTTCTGAACTGTCTCAGAGGACTCCATCACATTGTACTGTGTTTGGAAGGCCTGTTTGTTTTGGAAGGCCATCACATTGTACTGTGTTTGGAAGGCCTGTTAGTTTCTAAACTGGCTCAGAGGACTCCATCACATTGTACTGTGTTTGGAAGGCCTGTTAGTTTCTGAACTGGCTCAGAGGACTCCATCACATTGTACTGTGTTTGGAAGGACTGTTAGTTTCTAAACTGTCTCAGAGGACTCCATCACATTGTAGGGTGTTTTGTTAGTTTCTGAACTGTGACTCCATCACATTGTACTGTGTTTGGAAGGCCTGTTAGTTTCTTCTGAACTGTTTCTCAGAGGACTCCATCACATTGTACTGTGTTTGGAAGGCCTGTTGTTTCTGAACTGTCTCAGAGGACTCCATCACATTGTAGGGTGTTTGGAAGGCCTGTTAGTTTCTGAACTGTCTCAGAGGACTCCATCACATTGTACTGTGTTTGGAAGGCCTGTTTGTTTCTGAACTGTCTCAGAGGACTCCATCACATTGTACTGTGTTTACTGTGTTTTGAACTGAGAGGACTCCATCACATTGTTGTGTTTCTGTTGAACTGTCTCAGAGGACTCCATCACATTGTACTGTGTTTGGAAGGACTGTTTGTTTTGAACAGGAGAGGACTCCATCACATTGTACTGTGTTTGGAAGGCCTGTTAGTTTCTGAACTGTCTCAGAGGACTCCATCACATTGTACTGTGTTTGGAAGGCCTGTTAGTTTCTGAACTGTCTCAGAGGACTCCATCACATTGTACTGTGTTTGGAAGGCCTGTTTGTTTCTGAACTGTCTCAGAGGACTCCATCACATTGTACTGTGTTTGGAAGGACTGTTAGTTTCTGAACTGTCTCAGAGGACTCCATCACATTGTACTGTGTTTGGAAGGCCTGTTTGTTTCTGAACAGGATCAGAGGACTCCATCACATTGTACTGTGTTTGGAAGGACTGTTAGTTTCTGAACTGTCTCAGAGGACTCCATCACATTGTACTGTGTTTGGAAGGCCTGTTAGTTTCTAAACTGTCTCAGAGGACTCCATCACATTGTACTGTGTTTACTGTTTGTTTCTGAACTGGCTCAGAGGACTCCATCACATTGTACTGTGTTTGGAAGGACTGTTAGTTTCTAAACTGTCTCAGAGGACTCCATCACATTGTAGGGTGTTTGGAAGGCCTGTTAGTTTCTGAACTGTCTCAGAGGACTCCATCACATTGTACTGTGTTTGGAAGGCCTGTTTGTTTCTGAACTGTCTCAGAGGACTCCATCACATTGTACTGTGTTTGGAAGGCCTGTTAGTTTCTGAACTGTCTCAGAGGACTCCCATCACATTGTACTGTGTTTGGAAGGACTGTTAGTTTCTGAACTGTCTCAGAGGACTCCATCACATTGTACTGTGTTTGGAAGGCCTGTTTGTTTCTGAACTGATCAGAGGACTCCATCACATTGTACTGTGTTTGGAAGGCCTGTTAGTTTCTGAACTGTCTCAGAGGACTCCATCACACTGTACTGTGTTTGGAAGGCCTGTTATTTCTGAACTGTTCAGAGACTCCATCACATTGTACTGTGTTTGGAAGGCCTGTTTGTTTCTGAACAGGATCAGAGGACTCCATCACATTGTACTGTGTTTGGAAGGCCTGTTTGTTTCTGAACTGTCTCAGAGGACTCCATCACATTGTACTGTGTTTGGAAGGACTGTTAGTTTCTGAACTGTCTCAGAGGACTCCATCACATTGTACTGTGTTTGGAAGGCCTGTTTGTTTCTGAACAGGATCAGAGGACTCCATCACATTGTACTGTGTTTGGAAGGCCTGTTAGTTTCTGAACTGTCTCAGAGGACTCCATCACACTGTACTGTGTTTGGAAGGCCTGTTAGTTTCTGAACTGTCTCAGAGGACTCCATCACATTGTACTGTGTTTGGAAGGCCTGTTTGTTTCTGAACTGTCTCAGAGGACTCCATCACATTGTACTGTGTTTGGAAGGCCTGTTTGTTTCTGAACTGTCTCAGAGGACTCCATCACATTGTACTGTGTTTGGAAGGCCTGTTTGTTTCTGAACAGGATCAGAGGACTCCATCACATTGTACTGTGTTTGGAAGGCCTGTGTTTCTGAACTGTCTCAGAGGACTCCATCACATTGTACTGTGTTTGGAAGGACTGTTAGTTTCTGAACTGGCTCAGAGGACTCCATCACATTGTACTGTGTTTGGAAGGCCTGTTTGTTTCTGAACTGATCAGAGGACTCCATCACATTGTACTGTGTTTGGAAGGCCTGTTAGTTTCTGAACTGTCTCAGAGGACTCCATCACATTGTACTGTGTTTGGAAGGCCTGTTGTTTCTAAACTGGCTCAGAGGACTCCATCACATTGTACTGTGTTTGGAAGGACTGTTAGTTTCTGAACCTCAGAGGACTCCATCACATTGTACTGTGTTTGGAAGGACTGTTAGTTTCTAAACTGTCTCAGAGGACTCCATCACATTGTACTGTGTTTGGAAGGCCTGTTAGTTTCTGAACTGTCTCAGAGGACTCCATCACATTGTACTGTGTTTGGAAGGCCTGTTTGTTTCTGAACTGTCTCAGAGGACTCCATCACATTGTACTGTGTTTGGAAGGCCTGTTAGTTTCTAAACTGTCTCAGAGGACTCCATCACATTGTACTGTGTTTGGAAGGACTGTTAGTTTCTGAACTGGCTCAGAGGACTCCATCACATTGTACTGTGTTTGGAAGGACTGTTAGTTTCTAAACTGTCTCAGAGGACTCCATCACATTGTAGGGTGTTTGGAAGGCCTGTTAGTTTCTGAACTGTCTCAGAGGACTCCATCACATTGTACTGTGTTTGGAAGGCCTGTTTAGTTTCTGAACTGGCTCAGAGGACTCCATCACATTGTACTGTGTTTGGAAGGACTGTTAGTTTCTGAACTGGCTCAGAGGACTCCATCACATTGTACTGTGTTTGGAAGGACATTGTACTAGGGTGTTTGGAAGGCCTGTTAGTTTCTGAACTGTCTCAGAGGACTCCATCACATTGTACTGTGTTTGGAAGGCCTGTTTGTTTCTGAACTGTCTCAGAGGACTCCATCACATTGTACTGTGTTTGGAAGGACTGTTAGTTTCTGAACTGTCTCAGAGGACTCCATCACATTGTACTGTGTTTGGAAGGACTGTTAGTTTCTAAACTGTCTCAGAGGACTCCATCACATTGTAGGGTGTTTGGAAGGCCTGTTAGTTTCTGAACTGTCTCAGAGGACTCCATCACATTGTACTGTGTTTGGAAGGACTGTTAGTTTCTGAACTGTCTCAGAGGACTCCATCACATTGTACTGTGTTTGGAAGGCCTGTTAGTTTCTGAACTGTCTCAGAGGACTCCATCACATTGTACTGTGTTTGGAAGGCCTGTTTGTTTCTGAACAGGATCAGAGGACTCCATCACATTGTACTGTGTTTGGAAGGCCTGTTAGTTTCTGAACTGTCTCAGAGGACTCCATCACACTGTACTGTGTTTGGAAGGCCTGTTAGTTTCTGAACTGTCTCAGAGGACTCCATCACATTGTACTGTGTTTGGAAGGCCTGTTTGTTTCTGAACTGTCTCAGAGGACTCCATCACATTGTACTGTGTTTGGAAGGCCTGTTAGTTTCTGAACTGTCTCAGAGGACTCCATCACATTGTACTGTGTTTGGAAGGACTGTTAGTTTCTGAACTGTCTCAGAGGACTCCATCACATTGTACTGTGTTTGGAAGGCCTGTTTGTTTCTGAACTGTCTCAGAGGACTCCATCACATTGTACTGTGTTTGGAAGGACTGTTAGTTTCTGAACTGTCTCAGAGGACTCCATCACATTGTACTGTGTTTGGAAGGACTGTTAGTTTCTGAACTGTCTCAGAGGACTCCATCACATTGTACTGTGTTTGGAAGGACTGTTGTTTCTGAACTGTCTCAGAGGACTCCATCACATTGTACTGTGTTTGGAAGGCCTGTTTGTTTCTGAACAGGATCAGAGGACTCCATCACATTGTACTGTGTTTGGAAGGCCTGTTAGTTTCTGAACTGTCTCAGAGGACTCCATCACACTGTACTGTGTTTGGAAGGCCTGTTAGTTTCTGAACTGTCTCAGAGGACTCCATCACATTGTACTGTGTTTGGAAGGCCTGTTTGTTTCTGAACTGTCTCAGAGGACTCCATCACATTGTACTGTGTTTGGAAGGCCTGTTAGTTTCTGAACTGTCTCAGAGGACTCCATCACATTGTACTGTGTTTGGAAGGCCTGTTAGTTTCTGAACTGGCTCAGAGGACTCCATCACATTGTACTGTGTTTGGAAGGACTGTTAGTTTCTGAACTGTCTCAGAGGACTCCATCACATTGTACTGTGTTTGGAAGGCCTGTTAGTTTCTGAACTGTCTCAGAGGACTCCATCACATTGTACTGTGTTTGGAAGGCCTGTTAGTTTCTGAACTGTCTCAGAGGACTCCATCACATTGTACTGTGTTTGGAAGGCCTGTTTGTTTCTGAACAGGATCAGAGGACTCCATCACATTGTACTGTGTTTGGAAACTGTTAGTTTCTAAACTGTCTGTGTAGGGTGTTTGGAAGGCCTGTTAGTTTCTGAACTGTCTCAGAGGACTCCATCACATTGTACTGTGTTTGGAAGGCCTGTTTGTTTCTGAACTGTCTCAGAGGACTCCATCACATTGTACTGTGTTTGGAAGGACTGTTAGTTTCTGAACTGTCTCAGAGGACTCCATCACATTGTACTGTGTTTGGAAGGCCTGTTAGTTTTAAACTGGCTCAGAGGACTCCATCACATTGTACTGTGTTTGGAAGGACTGTTAGTTTCTGAACTGTCTCAGAGGACTCCATCACATTGTACTGTGTTTGGAAGGACTGTTAGTTTCTAAACTGTCTCAGAGGACTCCATCACATTGTAGGGTGTTTGGAAGGCCTGTTAGTTTCTGAACTGTCTCAGAGGACTCCATCACATTGTACTGTGTTTGGAAGGCCTGTTTGTTTCTGAACTGTCTCAGAGGACTCCATCACATTGTACTGTGTTTGGAAGGCCTGTTAGTTTCTAAACTGGCTCAGAGGACTCCATCACATTGTACTGTGTTTGGAAGGACTGTTAGTTTCTGAACTGTCTCAGAGGACTCCATCACATTGTACTGTGTTTGGAAGGACTGTTAGTTTCTAAACTGTCTCAGAGGACTCCATCACATTGTAGGGTGTTTGGAAGGCCTGTTAGTTTCTGAACTGTCTCAGAGGACTCCATCACATTGTACTGTGTTTGGAAGGCCTGTTAGTTTCTAAACTGGCTCAGAGGACTCCATCACATTGTACTGTGTTTGGAAGGACTGTTAGTTTCTGAACTGTCTCAGAGGACTCCATCACATTGTACTGTGTTTGGAAGGACTGTTAGTTTCTGAACTGTCTCAGAGGACTCCATCACATTGTACTGTGTTTGGAAGGCCTGTTAGTTTCTGAACTGTCTCAGAGGACTCCATCACATTGTACTGTGTTTGGAAGGCCTGTTAGTTTCTGAACTGTCTCAGAGGACTCCATCACATTGTACTGTGTTTGGAAGGCCTGTTAGTTTTTCTGAACTGTCTGTGTTTCAGAGGACTGGCTCAGAGGACTCCATCACATTGTACTGTGTTTGGAAGGACTGTTAGTTTCTAAACTGTCTCAGAGGACTCCATCACATTGTAGGGTGTTTGGAAGGCCTGTTAGTTTCTGAACTGTCTCAGAGGACTCCATCACATTGTACTGTGTTTGGAAGGCCTGTTTGTTTCTGAACTGTCTCAGAGGACTCCATCACATTGTACTGTGTTTGGAAGGCCTGTTAGTTTCTAAACTGTCTCAGAGGACTCCATCACATTGTACTGTGTTTGGACTGTTAGTTTCTGAACCTGACTCCATCACATTGTACTGTGTTTGGAAGGACTGTTAGTTTCTGAACTGTCTCAGAGGACTCCATCACATTGTAGGGTGTTTGGAAGGCCTGTTAGTTTCTGAACTGTCTCAGAGGACTCCATCACATTGTACTGTGTTTGGAAGGCCTGTTAGTTTCTAAACTGGCTCAGAGGACTCCATCACATTGTACTGTGTTTGGAAGGACTGTTAGTTTCTGAACTGTCTCAGAGGACTCCATCACATTGTACTGTGTTTGGAAGGACTGTTAGTTTCTGAACTGTCTCAGAGGACTCCATCACATTGTAGGGTGTTTGGAAGGCCTGTTAGTTTCTGAACTGTCTCAGAGGACTCCATCACATTGTACTGTGTTTGGAAGGCCTGTTTGTTTCTGAACTGTCTCAGAGGACTCCATCACATTGTACTGTGTTTGGAAGGCCTGTTAGTTTCTGAACTGTCTCAGAGGACTCCATCACATTGTACTGTGTTTGGAAGGCCTGTTAGTTTCTGAACTGTCTCAGAGGACTCCATCACATTGTACTGTGTTTGGAAGGACTGTTAGTTTCTGAACTGTCTCAGAGGACTCCATCACATTGTACTGTGTTTGGAAGGAACTGTCTCAGAGGACTCCATCACACTGTACTGTGTTTGGAAGGCCTGTTAATTTCTGAACTGTCTCAGAGGACTCCATCACATTGTACTGTGTTTGGAAGGCCTGTTTGTTTTGGATCAGAGGACTCCATCACATTGTACTGTGTTTGGAAGGCCTGTTTGTTTCTGAACTGTCTCAGAGGACTCCATCACATTGTACTGTGTTTGGAAGGACTGTTAGTTTCTGAACTGTCTCAGAGGACTCCATCACATTGTACTGTGTTTGGAAGGCCTGTTTGTTTCTGAACAGGATCAGAGGAACTCAGAGGACTCCATCACATTGTACTGTGTTTGGAAGGCCTGTTAGTTTCTGAACTGTCTCAGAGGACTCCATCACATTGTACTGTGTTTGGAAGGCCTGTTTGTTTCTGAACTGTCTCAGAGGACTCCATCACATTGTACTGTGTTTGGAAGGCCTGTTAGTTTCTGAACTGTCTCAGAGGACTCCATCACATTGTACTGTGTTTGGAAGGCCTGTTTGTTTCTGAACAGGATCAGAGGACTCCATCACATTGTACTGTGTTTGGAAGGACTGTTAGTTTCTGAACTGTCTCAGAGGACTCCATCACATTGTACTGTGTTTGGAAGGCTCTGACTCCATCACATTGTTTTTGAACTGTTAGTTTCTGAACTGGCTCAGAGGACTCCATCACATTGTACTGTGTTTGGAAGGCCTGTTTGTTTCTGAACTGTCTCAGAGGACTCCATCACATTGTACTGTGTTTGGAAGGACTGTTGTGTTTCAGAGGACTCCTCACATTGTACTGTGTTTCTGAACTGGCTCAGAGGACTCCATCACATTGTACTGTGTTTGGAAGGACTGTTAGTTTCTGAACTGTCTCAGAGGACTCCATCACATTGTAGGGTGTTTGGAAGGCCTGTTAGTTTCTGAACTGTCTCAGAGGACTCCATCACATTGTACTGTGTTTGGAAGGCCTGTTTGTTTCTGAACTGTCTCAGAGGACTCCATCACATTGTACTGTGTTTGGAAGGCCTGTTAGTTTCTAAACTGGCTCAGAGGACTCCATCACATTGTACTGTGTTTGGAAGGACTGTTAGTTTCTGAACTGGCTCAGAGGACTCCATCACATTGTACTGTGTTTGGAAGGACTGTTAGTTTCTAAACTGTCTCAGAGGACTCCATCACATTGTAGGGTGTTTGGAAGGCCTGTTAGTTTCTGAACTGTCTCAGAGGACTCCATCACATTGTACTGTGTTTGGAAGGCCTGTTAGTTTCTAAACTGGCTCAGAGGACTCCATCACATTGTACTGTGTTTGGAAGGACTGTTAGTTTCTGAACTCAGAGGACTCCATCACATTGTACTGTGTTTGGAAGGACTGTTAGTTTCTAAACTGTCTCAGAGGACTCCATCACATTGTAGGGTGTTTGGAAGGCCTGTTAGTTTCTGAACTGTCTCAGAGGACTCCATCACATTGTACTGTGTTTGGAAGGCCTGTTTGTTTCTGAACTGTCTCAGAGGACTCCATCACATTGTACTGTGTTTGGAAGGCCTGTTAGTTTCTGAACTGTCTCAGAGGACTCCATCACATTGTACTGTGTTTGGAAGGCCTGTTTGTTTCTGAACTGTCTCAGAGGACTCCATCACATTGTACTGTGTTTGGAAGGACTGTTAGTTTCTGAACTGTCTCAGAGGACTCCATCACATTGTATTAGTTTCTAAACTGTCTCAGAGGACTCCATCACATTGTACTGTGTTTGGAAGGCCTGTTAGTTTCTGAACTGTCTCAGAGGACTCCATCACATTGTACTGTGTTTGGAAGGACTGTTAGTTTCTGAACTGTCTCAGAGGACTCCATCACATTGTACTGTGTTTGGAAGGACTGTTAGTTTCTGAACTGTCTCAGAGGACTCCATCACATTGTACTGTGTTTGGAAGGCCTGTTTGTTTCTGAACAGGATCAGAGGACTCCATCACATTGTACTGTGTTTGGAAGGCCTGTTAGTTTCTGAACTGTCTCAGAGGACTCCATCACACTGTACTGTGTTTGGAAGGCCTGTTAGTTTCTGAACTGTCTCAGAGGACTCCATCACATTGTACTGTGTTTGGAAGGCCTGTTTGTTCAGAGGTTTACTGTGTTTGGAACTGTTTCTGAACTGTCTCAGAGGACTCCATCACATTGTACTGTGTTTGGAAGGACTGTTAGTTTCTGAACTGTCTCAGAGGACTCCATCACATTGTACTGTGTTTGGAAGGCCTGTTTGTTTCTGAACAGGATCAGAGGACTCCATCACATTGTACTGTGTTTGGAAGGCCTGTTAGTTTCTGAACTGTCTCAGAGGACTCCATCACACTGTACTGTGTTTGGAAGGCCTGTTAGTTTCTGAACTGTCTCAGAGGACTCCATCACATTGTACTGTGTTTGGAAGGCCTGTTTGTTTCTGAACTGTCTCAGAGGACTCCATCACATTGTACTGTGTTTGGAAGGACTGTTAGTTTCTGAACTGTCTCAGAGGACTCCATCACATTGTACTGTGTTTGGAAGGCCTGTTTGTTTCTGAACAGGATCAGAGGACTCCATCACATTGTACTGTGTTTGGAAGGACTGTTAGTTTCTGAACTGTCTCAGAGGACTCCATCACATTGTACTGTGTTTGGAAGGCCTGTTAGTTTCTAAACTGTCTCAGAGGACTCCATCACATTGTACTGTGTTTGGAAGGACTGTTAGTTTCTGAACTGTCTCAGAGGACTCCATCACATTGTACTGTGTTTGGAAGGCCTGTTTGTTTCTGAACAGGATCAGAGGACTCCATCACATTGTACTGTGTTTGGAAGGACTGTTAGTTTCTGAACTGTCTCAGAGGACTCCATCACATTGTACTGTGTTTGGAAGGCCTGTTAGTTTCTAAACTGGCTCAGAGGACTCCATCACATTGTACTGTGTTTGGAAGGACTGTTAGTTTCTGAACTGGCTCAGAGGACTCCATCACATTGTACTGTGTTTGGAAGGACTGTTAGTTTCTAAACTGTCTCAGAGGACTCCATCACATTGTAGGGTGTTTGGAAGGCCTGTTAGTTTCTGAACTGTCTCAGAGGACTCCATCACATTGTACTGTGTTTGGAAGGCCTGTTTGTTTCTGAACTGTCTCAGAGGACTCCATCACATTGTACTGTGTTTGGAAGGCCTGTTAGTTTCTAAACTGTCTCAGAGGACTCCATCACATTGTACTGTGTTTGGAAGGACTTTAGTTTCTGAACTGGCTCAGAGGACTCCATCACATTGTACTGTGTTTGGAAGGACTGTTAGTTTCTAAACTGTCTCAGAGGACTCCATCACATTGTAGGGTGTTTGGAAGGCCTGTTAGTTTCTGAACTGTCTCAGAGGACTCCATCACATTGTACTGTGTTTGGAAGGCCTGTTAGTTTCTAAACTGGCTCAGAGGACTCCATCACATTGTACTGTGTTTGGAAGGACTGTTAGTTTCTGAACTGGCTCAGAGGACTCCATTGTCAGTTTCTAAACTGTCTCAGAGGACTCCATCACATTGTAGGGTGTTTGGAAGGCCTGTTAGTTTCTGAACTGTCTCAGAGGACTCCATCACATTGTACTGTGTTTGGAAGGCCTGTTTGTTTCTGAACTGTCTCAGAGGACTCCATCACATTGTAGGGTGTTTGGAAGGCCTGTTAGTTTCTGAACTGTCTCAGAGGACTCCATCACATTGTACTGTGTTTGGAAGGCCTGTTTGTTTCTGAACTGTCTCAGAGGACTCCATCACATTGTACTGTGTTTGGAAGGACTGTTAGTTTCTGAACTGTCTCAGAGGACTCCATCACATTGTACTGTGTTTGGAAGGACTGTTAGTTTCTAAACTGTCTCAGAGGACTCCATCACATTGTAGGGTGTTTGGAAGGCCTGTTAGTTTCTGAACTGTCTCAGAGGACTCCATCACATTGTACTGTGTTTGGAAGGACTGTTAGTTTCTGAACTGTCTCAGAGGACTCCATCACATTGTACTGTGTTTGGAAGGACTGTTAGTTTCTGAACTGTCTCAGAGGACTCCATCACATTGTACTGTGTTTGGAAGGACTGTTTGTTTCTGAACAGGATCAGAGGACTCCATCACATTGTACTGTGTTTGGAAGGCCTGTTAGTTTCTGAACTGTCTCAGAGGACTCCATCACACTGTACTGTGTTTGGAAGGCCTGTTAGTTTCTGAACTGTCTCAGAGGACTCCATCACATTGTACTGTGTTTGGAAGGCCTGTTTGTTTCTGAACTGTCTCAGAGGACTCCATCACATTGTACTGTGTTTGGAAGGCCTGTTAGTTTCTGAACTGTCTCAGAGGACTCCATCACATTGTACTGTGTTTGGAAGGACTGTTAGTTTCTGAACTGTCTCAGAGGACTCCATCACATTGTACTGTGTTTGGAAGGCCTGTTTGTTTCTGAACTGTCTCAGAGGACTCCATCACATTGTACTGTGTTTGGAAGGACTGTTAGTTTCTGAACTGTCTCAGAGGACTCCATCACATTGTACTGTGTTTGGAAGGACTGTTAGTTTCTGAACTGTCTCAGAGGACTCCATCACATTGTACTGTGTTTGGAAGGACTGTTAGTTTCTGAACTGTCTCAGAGGACTCCATCACATTGTACTGTGTTTGGAAGGCCTGTTTGTTTCTGAACAGGATCAGAGGACTCCATCACATTGTACTGTGTTTGGAAGGCCTGTTAGTTTCTGAACTGTCTCAGAGGACTCCATCACACTGTACTGTGTTTGGAAGGCCTGTTAGTTTCTGAACTGTCTCAGAGGACTCCATCACATTGTACTGTGTTTGGAAGGCCTGTTTGTTTCTGAACTGTCTCAGAGGACTCCATCACATTGTACTGTGTTTGGAAGGCCTGTTAGTTTCTGAACTGTCTCAGAGGACTCCATCACATTGTACTGTGTTTGGAAGGCCTGTTAGTTTCTAAACTGGCTCAGAGGACTCCATCACATTGTACTGTGTTTGGAAGGACTGTTAGTTTCTGAACTGGCTCAGAGGACTCCATCACATTGTACTGTGTTTCTGTTAGTTTCTAAACTGTCTCAGAGGACTCCATCACATTGTAGGGTGTTTGGAAGGCCAGTTTCTGAACTGTCTCAGAGGACTCCATCACATTGTACTGTGTTTGGAAGGACTGTTAGTTTCTGAACTGTCTCAGAGGACTCCATCACATTGTACTGTGTTTGGAAGGCCTGTTTGTTTCTGAACAGGATCAGAGGACTCCATCACATTGTACTGTGTTTGGAAGGACTGTTAGTTTCTGAACTGTCTCAGAGGACTCCATCACATTGTACTGTGTTTGGAAGGACTGTTAGTTTCTGAACTGTCTCAGAGGACTCCATCACATTGTACTGTGTTTGGAAGGCCTGTTTGTTTCTGAACAGGATCAGAGGACTCCATCACATTGTACTGTGTTTGGAAGGCCTGTTAGTTTCTGAACTGTCTCAGAGGACTCCATCACCTGTACTGTGTTTGGAAGGCCTTTTGTTTCTGAACTGTCTCAGAGGACTCCATCACATTGTACTGTGTTTGGAAGGCCTGTTTGTTTCTGAACTGTCTCAGAGGACTCCATCACATTGTACTGTGTTTGGAAGGCCTGTTAGTTTCTGAACTGTCTCAGAGGACTCCATCACATTGTACTGTGTTTGGAAGGCCTGTTAGTTTCTAAACTGGCTCAGAGGACTCCATCACATTGTACTGTGTTTGGAAGGACTGTTAGTTTCTGAACTGTCTCAGAGGACTCCATCACATTGTACTGTGTTTGGAAGGACTGTTAGTTTCTAAACTGTCTCAGAGGACTCCATCACATTGTAGGGTGTTTGGAAGGCCTGTTAGTTTCTGAACTGTCTCAGAGGACTCCATCACATTGTACTGTGTTTGGAAGGACTGTTAGTTTCTGAACTGTCTCAGAGGACTCCATCACATTGTACTGTGTTTGGAAGGCCTGTTTGTTTCTGAACAGGATCAGAGGACTCCATCACATTGTACTGTGTTTGGAAGGACTGTTAGTTTCTGAACTGTCTCAGAGGACTCCATCACATTGTACTGTGTTTGGAAGGACTGTTAGTTTCTGAACTGTCTCAGAGGACTCCATCACATTGTACTGTGTTTGGAAGGCCTGTTTGTTTCTGAACAGGATCAGAGGACTCCATCACATTGTACTGTGTTTGGAAGGCCTGTTAGTTTCTGAACTGTCTCAGAGGACTCCATCACACTGTACTGTGTTTGGAAGGCCTGTTTGTTTCTGAACTGTCTCAGAGGACTCCATCACATTGTACTGTGTTTGGAAGGCCTGTTAGTTTCTGAACTGTCTCAGAGGACTCCATCACATTGTACTGTGTTTGGAAGGCCTGTTAGTTTCTAAACTGGCTCAGAGGACTCCATCACATTGTACTGTGTTTGGAAGGACTGTTAGTTTCTGAACTGGCTCAGAGGACTCCATCACATTGTACTGTGTTTGGAAGGACTGTTTGTTTCTGAACTGTCTCAGAGGACTCCATCACATTGTACTGTGTTTGGAAGGCCTGTTAGTTTCTGAACTGTCTCAGAGGACTCCATCACATTGTACTGTGTTTGGAAGGCCTGTTAGTTTCTGAACTGTCTCAGAGGACTCCATCACATTGTACTGTGTTTGGAAGGCCTGTTTGTTTCTGAACTGTCTCAGAGGACTCCATCACATTGTACTGTGTTTGGAAGGACTGTTAGTTTCTGAACTGTCTCAGAGGACTCCATCACATTGTACTGTGTTTGGAAGGACTGTTAGTTTCTGAACTGTCTCAGAGGACTCCATCACATTGTACTGTGTTTGGAAGGACTGTTAGTTTCTGAACTGTCTCAGAGGACTCCATCACATTGTACTGTGTTTGAAGGCCTGTTTGTTTCTGAACAGGATCAGAGGACTCCATCACATTGTACTGTGTTTGGAAGGCCTGTTAGTTTCTGAACTGTCTCAGAGGACTCCATCACACTGTACTGTGTTTGGAAGGCCTGTTAGTTTCTGAACTGTCTCAGAGGACTCCATCACATTGTACTGTGTTTGGAAGGCCTGTTAGTTTCTGAACTGTCTCAGAGGACTCCATCACATTGTACTGTGTTTGGAAGGCCTGTTAGTTTCTGAACTGTCTCAGAGGACTCCATCACATTGTACTGTGTTTGGAAGGACTGTTAGTTTCTGAACTGTCTCAGAGGACTCCATCACATTGTACTGTGTTTGGAAGGACTGTTAGTTTCTGAACTGGCTCAGAGGACTCCATCACATTGTACTGTGTTTGGAAGGACTGTTAGTTTCTAAACTGTCTCAGAGGACTCCATCACATTGTAGGGTGTTTGGAAGGCCTGTTAGTTTCTGAACTGTCTCAGAGGACTCCATCACATTGTACTGTGTTTGGAAGGCCTGTTAGTTTCTAAACTGGCTCAGAGGACTCCATCACATTGTACTGTGTTTGGAAGGACTGTTAGTTTCTGAACTGTCTCAGAGGACTCCATCACATTGTAGGGTGTTTGGAAGGCCTGTTAGTTTCTGAACTGTCTCAGAGGACTCCATCACATTGTACTGTGTTTGGAAGGCCTGTTTGTTTCTGAACTGTCTCAGAGGACTCCATCACATTGTACTGTGTTTGGAAGGACTGTTAGTTTCTGAACTGTCTCAGAGGACTCCATCACATTGTACTGTGTTTGGAAGGACTGTTAGTTTCTAAACTGTCTCAGAGGACTCCATCACATTGTAGGGTGTTTGGAAGGCCTGTTAGTTTCTGAACTGTCTCAGAGGACTCCATCACATTGTACTGTGTTTGGAAGGACTGTTAGTTTCTGAACTGTCTCAGAGGACTCCATCACATTGTACTGTGTTTGGAAGGCCTGTTTGTTTCTGAACTGTCTCAGAGGACTCCATCACATTGTACTGTGTTTGGAAGGCCTGTTAGTTTCTGAACTGTCTCAGAGGACTCCATCACATTGTACTGTGTTTGGAAGGCCTGTTAGTTTCTAAACTGGCTCAGAGGACTCCATCACATTGTACTGTGTTTGGAAGGACTGTTAGTTTCTGAACTGGCTCAGAGGACTCCATCACATTGTACTGTGTTTGGAAGGACTGTTAGTTTCTGAACTGTCTCAGAGGACTCCATCACATTGTACTGTGTTTGGAAGGACTGTTAGTTTCTGAACTGTCTCAGAGGACTCCATCACATTGTACTGTGTTTGGAAGGCCTGTTTGTTTCTGAACAGGATCAGAGGACTCCATCACATTGTACTGTGTTTGGAAGGCCTGTTAGTTTCTGAACTGTCTCAGAGGACTCCATCACACTGTACTGTGTTTGGAAGGCCTGTTAGTTTCTGAACTGTCTCAGAGGACTCCATCACATTGTACTGTGTTTGGAAGGCCTGTTTGTTTCTGAACTGTCTCAGAGGACTCCATCACATTGTACTGTGTTTGGAAGGCCTGTTAGTTTCTGAACTGTCTCAGAGGACTCCATCACATTGTACTGTGTTTGGAAGGCCTGTTTGTTTCTGAACTGTCTCAGAGGACTCCATCACATTGTAGGGTGTTTGGAAGGCCTGTTAGTTTCTGAACTGTCTCAGAGGACTCCATCACATTGTACTGTGTTTGGAAGGACTGTTAGTTTCTGAACTGTCTCAGAGGACTCCATCACATTGTACTGTGTTTGGAAGGCCTGTTTGTTTCTGAACAGGATCAGAGGACTCCATCACATTGTACTGTGTTTGGAACTGTTAGTTTCTGAACTGTCTCAGAGGACTCCATCACACTGTACTGTGTTTGGAAGGCCTGTTAGTTTCTGAACTGTCTCAGAGGACTCCATCACATTGTACTGTGTTTGGAAGGCCTGTTTGTTTCTGAACTGTCTCAGAGGACTCCATCACATTGTACTGTGTTTGGAAGGACTGTTAGTTTCTGAACTGTCTCAGAGGACTCCATCACATTGTACTGTGTTTGGAAGGCCTGTTTGTTTCTGAACAGGATCAGAGGACTCCATCACATTGTACTGTGTTTGGAAGGACTGTTAGTTTCTGAACTGTCTCAGAGGACTCCATCACATTGTACTGTGTTTGGAAGGCCTGTTAGTTTCTGAACTGTCTCAGAGGACTCCATCACATTCACATTGTACTGTGTTTGGAAGGCCTGTTAGTTTCTAAACTGGCTCAGAGGACTCCATCACATTGTACTGTGTTTGGAAGGACTGTTAGTTTCTGAACTGGCTCAGAGGACTCCATCACATTGTACTGTGTTTGGAAGGACTGTTAGTTTCTAAACTGTCTCAGAGGACTCCATCACATTGTAGGGTGTTTGGAAGGCCTGTTAGTTTCTGAACTGTCTCAGAGGACTCCATCACATTGTACTGTGTTTGGAAGGCCTGTTTGTTTCTGAACTGTCTCAGAGGACTCCATCACATTGTACTGTGTTTGGAAGGACTGTTAGTTTCTGAACTGTCTCAGAGGACTCCATCACATTGTACTGTGTTTGGACTGTTAGGCTAAACTGTCTCAGAGTTTCATTGTAGGGTGTTTGAACTGTTAGTTTCTGAACTGTCTCAGAGGACTCCATCACATTGTACTGTGTTTGGAAGGACTGTTAGTTTCTGAACTGTCTCAGAGGACTCCATCACATTGTACTGTGTTTGGAAGGCCTGTTTGTTTCTGAACTGTCTCAGAGGACTCCATCACATTGTACTGTGTTTGGAAGGCCTGTTAGTTTCTGAACTGTCTCAGAGGACTCCATCACATTGTACTGTGTTTGGAAGGCCTGTTAGTTTCTAAACTGGCTCAGAGGACTCCATCACATTGTACTGTGTTTGGAAGGACTGTTAGTTTGTTTCTGAACTGGCTCAGAGGACTCCATCACATTGTACTGTGTTTGGAAGGACTGTTAGTTTCTGAACTGTCTCAGAGGACTCCATCACATTGTACTGTGTTTGGAAGGACTGTTAGTTTCTGAACTGTCTCAGAGGACTCCATCACATTGTACTGTGTTTGGAAGGCCTGTTTGTTTCTGAACAGGATCAGAGGACTCCATCACATTGTACTGTGTTTGGAAGGCCTGTTAGTTTCTGAACTGTCTCAGAGGACTCCATCACACTGTACTGTGTTTGGAAGGCCTGTTAGTTTCTGAACTGTCTCAGAGGACTCCATCACATTGTACTGTGTTTGGAAGGCCTGTTTGTTTCTGAACTGTCTCAGAGGACTCCATCACATTGTACTGTGTTTGGAAGGCCTGTTAGTTTCTGAACTGTCTCAGAGGACTCCATCACATTGTACTGTGTTTGGAAGGCCTGTTTGTTTCTGAACTGTCTCAGAGGACTCCATCACATTGTAGGGTGTTTGGAAGGCCTGTTAGTTTCTGAACTGTCTCAGAGGACTCCATCACATTGTACTGTGTTTGGAAGGCCTGTTTGTTTCTGAACAGGATCAGAGGACTCCATCACATTGTACTGTGTTTGGAAGGCCTGTTTGTTTCTGAACTGTCTCAGAGGACTCCATCACATTGTACTGTGTTTGGAAGGACTGTTAGTTTCTGAACTGTCTCAGAGGACTCCATCACATTGTACTGTGTTTGGAAGGCCTGTTTGTTTCTGAACAGGATCAGAGGACTCCATCACATTGTACTGTGTTTGGAAGGCCTGTTAGTTTCTGAACTGTCTCAGAGGACTCCATCACACTGTACTGTGTTTGGAAGGCCTGTTAGTTTCTGAACTGTCTCAGAGGACTCCATCACATTGTACTGTGTTTGGAAGGCCTGTTTGTTTCTGAACTGTCTCAGAGGACTCCATCACATTGTACTGTGTTTGGAAGGACTGTTAGTTTCTGAACTGTCTCAGAGGACTCCATCACATTGTACTGTGTTTGGAAGGCCTGTTTGTTTCTGAACAGGATCAGAGGACTCCATCACATTGTACTGTGTTTGGAAGGACTGTTAGTTTCTGAACTGTCTCAGAGGACTCCATCACATTGTACTGTGTTTGGAAGGCCTGTTGTTTTTGGAGAGGACTCCATCACATTGTACTGTGTTTGGAAGGACTGTTAGTTTCTGAACTGGCTCAGAGGACTCCATCACATTGTACTGTGTTTGGACTGTTAGTTTCTAAACTGTCTCAGAGGACTCCATCACATTGTAGGGTGTTTGGAAGGCCTGTTAGTTTCTGAACTGTCTCAGAGGACTCCATCACATTGTACTGTGTTTGGAAGGCCTGTTTGTTTCTGAACTGTCTCAGAGGACTCCATCACATTGTACTGTGTTTGGAAGGCCTGTTAGTTTCTAAACTCAGAGGACTCCATCACATTGTACTGTGTTTGGAAGGACTGTTAGTTTCTGAACTGGCTCAGAGGACTCCATCACATTGTACTGTGTTTACTGTGTTTGGAGAGGACTCCATCACATTGTACTGTTAGTTTCTGAACTGTCTCAGAGGACTCCATCACATTGTAGGGTGTTTGGAAGGCCTGTTAGTTTCTGAACTGTCTCAGAGGACTCCATCACATTGTACTGTGTTTGGAAGGCCTGTTTGTTTCTGAACTGTCTCAGAGGACTCCATCACATTGTACTGTGTTTGGAAGGACTGTTAGTTTCTGAACTGTCTCAGAGGACTCCATCACATTGTACTGTGTTTGGAAGGACTGTTAGTTTCTAAACTGTCTCAGAGGACTCCATCACATTGTAGGGTGTTTGGAAGGCCTGTTAGTTTCTGAACTGTCTCAGAGGACTCCATCACATTGTACTGTGTTTGGAAGGACTGTTAGTTTCTGAACTGTCTCAGAGGACTCCATCACATTGTACTGTGTTTGGAAGGCCTGTTTGTTTCTGAACTGTCTCAGAGGACTCCATCACATTGTACTGTGTTTGGAAGGCCTGTTAGTTTCTGAACTGTCTCAGAGGACTCCATCACATTGTACTGTGTTTGGAAGGCCTGTTAGTTTCTAAACTGGCTCAGAGGACTCCATCACATTGTACTGTGTTTGGAAGGACTGTTAGTTTCTGAACTGTCTCAGAGGACTCCATCACATTGTACTGTGTTTGGAAGGACTGTTAGTTTCTGAACTGTCTCAGAGGACTCCATCACATTGTACTGTGTTTGGAAGGCCTGTTAGTTTCTGAACTGTCTCAGAGGACTCCATCACATTGTACTGTGTTTGGAAGGCCTGTTTGTTTCTGAACAGGATCAGAGGACTCCATCACATTGTACTGTGTTTGGAAGGCCTGTTAGTTTCTGAACTGTCTCAGAGGACTCCATCACACTGTACTGTGTTTGGAAGGCCTGTTAGTTTCTGAACTGTCTCAGAGGACTCCATCACATTGTACTGTGTTTGGAAGGCCTGTTTGTTTCTGAACTGTTCAGAGGTTTACTGTGTTTGGAAGGCCTGTTAGTTTCTGAACTGTCTCAGAGGACTCCATCACATTGTACTGTGTTTGGAAGGCCTGTTTGTTTCTGAACTGTCTCAGAGGACTCCATCACATTGTACTGTGTTTGGAAGGCCTGTTTGTTTCTGAACTGTCTCAGAGGACTCCATCACATTGTACTGTGTTTGGAAGGACTGTTAGTTTCTGAACTGTCTCAGAGGACTCCATCACATTGTACTGTGTTTGGAAGGCCTGTTTGTTTCTGAACAGGATCAGAGGACTCCATCACATTGTACTGTGTTTGGAAGGCCTGTTAGTTTCTGAACTGTCTCAGAGGACTCCATCACACTGTACTGTGTTTGGAAGGCCTGTTAGTTTCTGAACTGTCTCAGAGGACTCCATCACATTGTACTGTGTTTGGAAGGCCTGTTTGTTTCTGAACTGTCTCAGAGGACTCCATCACATTGTACTGTGTTTGGAAGGACTGTTAGTTTCTGAACTGTCTCAGAGGACTCCATCACATTGTACTGTGTTTGGAAGGCCTGTTTGTTTCTGAACAGGATCAGAGGACTCCATCACATTGTACTGTGTTTGGAAGGACTGTTAGTTTCTGAACTGTCTCAGAGGACTCCATCACATTGTAGGGTGTTTGGAAGGCCTGTTAGTTTCTGAACTGTCTCAGAGGACTCCATCACATTGTACATTGTACTGTGTTTGGAAGGCCTGTTAGTTTCTAAACTGGCTCAGAGGACTCCATCACATTGTACTGTGTTTGGAAGGACTGTTAGTTTCTGAACTGGCTCAGAGGACTCCATCACATTGTACTGTGTTTGGAAGGACTGTTAGTTTCTAAACTGTCTCAGAGGACTCCATCACATTGTAGGGTGTTTGGAAGGCCTGTTAGTTTCTGAACTGTCTCAGAGGACTCCATCACATTGTACTGTGTTTGGAAGGCCTGTTTGTTTCTGAACTGTCTCAGAGGACTCCATCACATTGTACTGTGTTTGGAAGGACTGTTAGTTTCTGAACTGTCTCAGAGGACTCCATCACATTGTACTGTGTTTGGAAGGACTGTTAGTTTCTAAACTGTCTCAGAGGACTCCATCACATTGTAGGGTGTTTGGAAGGCCTGTTAGTTTCTGAACTGTCTCAGAGGACTCCATCACATTGTACTGTGTTTGGAAGGACTGTTAGTTTCTGAACTGTCTCAGAGGACTCCATCACATTGTACTGTGTTTGGAAGGCCTGTTTGTTTCTGAACTGTCTCAGAGGACTCCATCACATTGTACTGTGTTTGGAAGGCCTGTTAGTTTCTGAACTGTCTCAGAGGACTCCATCACATTGTACTGTGTTTGGAAGGCCTGTTAGTTTCTAAACTGGCTCAGAGGACTCCATCACATTGTACTGTGTTTGGAAGGACTGTTAGTTTCTGAACTGGCTCAGAGGACTCCATCACATTGTACTGTGTTTGGAAGGACTGTTAGTTTCTGAACTGTCTCAGAGGACTCCATCACATTGTACTGTGTTTGGAAGGACTGTTAGTTTCTGAACTGTCTCAGAGGACTCCATCACATTGTACTGTGTTTGGAAGGCCTGTTTGTTTCTGAACAGGATCAGAGGACTCCATCACATTGTACTGTGTTTGGAAGGCCTGTTGTTTCTGAACTGTCTCAGAGGACTCCATCACACTGTACTGTGTTTGGAAGGCCTGTTAGTTTCTGAACTGTCTCAGAGGACTCCATCACATTGTACTGTGTTTGGAAGGCCTGTTTGTTTCTGAACTGTCTCAGAGGACTCCATCACATTGTACTGTGTTTGGAAGGCCTGTTAGTTTCTGAACTGTCTCAGAGGACTCCATCACATTGTACTGTGTTTGGAAGGCCTGTTTGTTTCTGAACTGTCTCAGAGGACTCCATCACATTGTAGGGTGTTTGGAAGGCCTGTTAGTTTCTGAACTGTCTCAGAGGACTCCATCACATTGTACTGTGTTTGGAAGGCCTGTTTGTTTCTGAACAGGATCAGAGGACTCCATCACATTGTACTGTGTTTGGAAGGCCTGTTTGTTTCTGAACTGTCTCAGAGGACTCCATCACATTGTACTGTGTTTGGAAGGACTGTTAGTTTCTGAACTGTCTCAGAGGACTCCATCACATTGTACTGTGTTTGGAAGGCCTGTTTGTTTCTGAACAGGATCAGAGGACTCCATCACATTGTACTGTGTTTGGAAGGCCTGTTAGTTTCTGAACTGTCTCAGAGGACTCCATCACACTGTACTGTGTTTGGAAGGCCTGTTAGTTTCTGAACTGTCTCAGAGGACTCCATCACATTGTACTGTGTTTGGAAGGCCTGTTTGTTTCTGAACTGTCTCAGAGGACTCCATCACATTGTACTGTGTTTGGAAGGACTGTTAGTTTCTGAACTGTCTCAGAGGACTCCATCACATTGTACTGTGTTTGGAAGGCCTGTTTGTTTCTGAACAGGATCAGAGGACTCCATCACATTGTACTGTGTTTGGAAGGACTGTTAGTTTCTGAACTGTCTCAGAGGACTCCATCACATTGTACTGTGTTTGGAAGGCCTGTTAGTTTCTAAACTGGCTCAGAGGACTCCATCACATTGTACTGTGTTTGGAAGGACTGTTAGTTTCTGAACTGGCTCAGAGGACTCCATCACATTGTACTGTGTTTGGAAGGACTGTTAGTTTCTAAACTGTCTCAGAGGACTCCATCACATTGTAGGGTGTTTGGAAGGCCTGTTAGTTTCTGAACTGTCTCAGAGGACTCCATCACATTGTACTGTGTTTGGAAGGCCTGTTTGTTTCTGAACTGTCTCAGAGGACTCCATCACATTGTACTGTGTTTGGAAGGCCTGTTAGTTTCTAAACTGGCTCAGAGGACTCCATCACATTGTACTGTGTTTGGAAGGACTGTTAGTTTCTGAACTGGCTCAGAGGACTCCATCACATTGTACTGTGTTTGGAAGGACTGTTAGTTTCTAAACTGTCTCAGAGGACTCCATCACATTGTAGGGTGTTTGGAAGGCCTGGTTTCTGAACTGTCTCAGAGGACTCCATCACATTGTACTGTGTTTGGAAGGCCTGTTAGTTTCTAAACTGGCTCAGAGGACTCCATCACATTGTACTGTGTTTGGAAGGACTGTTAGTTTCTGAACTGGCTCAGAGGACTCCATCACATTGTACTGTGTTTGGAAGGACTGTTAGTTTCTGAACTGTCTCAGAGGACTCCATCACATTGTAGGGTGTTTGGAAGGCCTGTTAGTTTCTGAACTGTCTCAGAGGACTCCATCACATTGTACTGTGTTTGGAAGGCCTGTTTGTTTCTGAACTGTCTCAGAGGACTCCATCACATTGTACTGTGTTTGGAAGGACTGTTAGTTTCTGAACTGTCTCAGAGGACTCCATCACATTGTACTGTGTTTGGAAGGACTGTTAGTTTCTGAACTGTCTCAGAGGACTCCATCACATTGTACTGTGTTTGGAAGGACTGTTTGTTTCTGAACAGGATCAGAGGACTCCATCACATTGTACTGTGTTTGGAAGGCCTGTTAGTTTCTGAACTGTCTCAGAGGACTCCATCACACTGTACTGTGTTTGGAAGGCCTGTTAGTTTCTGAACTGTCTCAGAGGACTCCATCACATTGTACTGTGTTTGGAAGGCCTGTTTGTTTCTGAACTGTCTCAGAGGACTCCATCACATTGTACTGTGTTTGGAAGGACTGTTAGTTTCTGAACTGTCTCAGAGGACTCCATCACATTGTACTGTGTTTGGAAGGCCTGTTTGTTTCTGAACAGGATCAGAGGACTCCATCACATTGTACTGTGTTTGGAAGGACTGTTAGTTTCTGAACTGTCTCAGAGGACTCCATCACATTGTACTGTGTTTGGAAGGACTGTTAGTTTCTGAACTGTCTCAGAGGACTCCATCACATTGTACTGTGTTTGGAAGGCCTGTTTGTTTCTGAACAGGATCAGAGGACTCCATCACATTGTACTGTGTTTGGAAGGCCTGTTAGTTTCTGAACTGTCTCAGAGGACTCCATCACACTGTACTGTGTTTGGAAGGCCTGTTAGTTTCTGAACTGTCTCAGAGGACTCCATCACATTGTACTGTGTTTGGAAGGCCTGTTTGTTTCTGAACTGTCTCAGAGGACTCCATCACATTGTACTGTGTTTGGAAGGCCTGTTAGTTTCTGAACTGTCTCAGAGGACTCCATCACATTGTACTGTGTTTGGAAGGCCTGTTTGTTTCTGAACTGTCTCAGAGGACTCCATCACATTGTAGGGTGTTTGGAAGGCCTGTTAGTTTCTGAACTGTCTCAGAGGACTCCATCACATTGTACTGTGTTTGGAAGGCCTGTTTGTTTCTGAACAGGATCAGAGGACTCCATCACATTGTACTGTGTTTGGAAGGCCTGTTTGTTTCTGAACTGTCTCAGAGGACTCCATCACATTGTACTGTGTTTGGAAGGACTGTTAGTTTCTGAACTGTCTCAGAGGACTCCATCACATTGTACTGTGTTTGGAAGGCCTGTTTGTTTCTGAACAGGATCAGAGGACTCCATCACATTGTACTGTGTTTGGAAGGCCTGTTAGTTTCTGAACTGTCTCAGAGGACTCCATCACATTGTACTGTGTTTGGAAGGCCTGTTAGTTTCTGAACTGTCTCAGAGGACTCCATCACATTGTACTGTGTTTGGAAGGCCTGTTTGTTTCTGAACTGTCTCAGAGGACTCCATCACATTGTACTGTGTTTGGAAGGACTGTTAGTTTCTGAACTGTCTCAGAGGACTCCATCACATTGTACTGTGTTTGGAAGGCCTGTTTGTTTCTGAACAGGATCAGAGGACTCCATCACATTGTACTGTGTTTGGAAGGACTGTTAGTTTCTGAACTGTCTCAGAGGACTCCATCACATTGTACTGTGTTTGGAAGGCCTGTTAGTTTCTAAACTGGCTCAGAGGACTCCATCACATTGTACTGTGTTTGGAAGGACTGTTAGTTTCTGAACTGGCTCAGAGGACTCCATCACATTGTACTGTGTTTGGAAGGACTGTTAGTTTCTAAACTGTCTCAGAGGACTCCATCACATTGTAGGGTGTTTGGAAGGCCTGTTAGTTTCTGAACTGTCTCAGAGGACTCCATCACATTGTACTGTGTTTGGAAGGCCTGTTTGTTTCTGAACTGTCTCAGAGGACTCCATCACATTGTACTGTGTTTGGAAGGCCTGTTAGTTTCTAAACTGGCTCAGAGGACTCCATCACATTGTACTGTGTTTGGAAGGACTGTTAGTTTCTGAACTGGCTCAGAGGACTCCATCACATTGTACTGTGTTTGGAAGGACTGTTAGTTTCTAAACTGTCTCAGAGGACTCCATCACATTGTAGGGTGTTTGGAAGGCCTGTTAGTTTCTGAACTGTCTCAGAGGACTCCATCACATTGTACTGTGTTTGGAAGGCCTGTTAGTTTCTAAACTGGCTCAGAGGACTCCATCACATTGTACTGTGTTTGTAAGGACTGTTAGTTTCTGAACTGGCTCAGAGGACTCCATCACATTGTACTGTGTTTGGAAGGACTGTTAGTTTCTGAACTGTCTCAGAGGACTCCATCACATTGTAGGGTGTTTGGAAGGCCTGTTAGTTTCTGAACTGTCTCAGAGGACTCCATCACATTGTACTGTGTTTGGAAGGCCTGTTTGTTTCTGAACTGTCTCAGAGGACTCCATCACATTGTACTGTGTTTGGAAGGACTGTTAGTTTCTGAACTGTCTCAGAGGACTCCATCACATTGTACTGTGTTTGGAAGGACTGTTAGTTTCTGAACTGTCTCAGAGGACTCCATCACATTGTACTGTGTTTGGAAGGACTGTTTGTTTCTGAACAGGATCAGAGGACTCCATCACATTGTACTGTGTTTGGAAGGCCTGTTAGTTTCTGAACTGTCTCAGAGGACTCCATCACACTGTACTGTGTTTGGAAGGCCTGTTAGTTTCTGAACTGTCTCAGAGGACTCCATCACATTGTACTGTGTTTGGAAGGCCTGTTTGTTTCTGAACTGTCTCAGAGGACTCCATCACATTGTACTGTGTTTGGAAGGACTGTTAGTTTCTGAACTGTCTCAGAGGACTCCATCACATTGTACTGTGTTTGGAAGGCCTGTTTGTTTCTGAACAGGATCAGAGGACTCCATCACATTGTACTGTGTTTGGAAGGACTGTTAGTTTCTGAACTGTCTCAGAGGACTCCATCACATTGTACTGTGTTTGGAAGGCCTGTTAGTTTCTAAACTGGCTCAGAGGACTCCATCACATTGTACTGTGTTTGGAAGGACTGTTAGTTTCTGAACTGGCTCAGAGGACTCCATCACATTGTACTGTGTTTGGAAGGACTGTTAGTTTCTAAACTGTCTCAGAGGACTCCATCACATTGTAGGGTGTTTGGAAGGCCTGTTAGTTTCTGAACTGTCTCAGAGGACTCCATCACATTGTACTGTGTTTGGAAGGCCTGTTTGTTTCTGAACTGTCTCAGAGGACTCCATCACATTGTACTGTGTTTGGAAGGCCTGTTAGTTTCTAAACTGGCTCAGAGGACTCCATCACATTGTACTGTGTTTGGAAGGACTGTTAGTTTCTGAACTGGCTCAGAGGACTCCATCACATTGTACTGTGTTTGGAAGGACTGTTAGTTTCTAAACTGTCTCAGAGGACTCCATCACATTGTAGGGTGTACTGTGTTTTGAACTGTCTCAGAGGACTCCATCACATTGTACTGTGTTTGGAAGGCCTGTTAGTTTCTAAACTGGCTCAGAGGACTCCATCACATTGTACTGTGTTTGGAAGGACTGTTAGTTTCTGAACTGGCTCAGAGGACTCCATCACATTGTACTGTGTTTGGAAGGACTGTTAGTTTCTAAACTGTCTCAGAGGACTCCATCACATTGTAGGGTGTTTGGAAGGCCTGTTAGTTTCTGAACTGTCTCAGAGGACTCCATCACATTGTACTGTGTTTGGAAGGCCTGTTTGTTTCTGAACTGTCTCAGAGGACTCCATCACATTGTACTGTGTTTGGAAGGACTGTTAGTTTCTGAACTGTCTCAGAGGACTCCATCACATTGTACTGTGTTTGGAAGGACTGTTAGTTTCTGAACTGTCTCAGAGGACTCCATCACATTGTACTGTGTTTGGAAGGACTGTTTGTTTCTGAACAGGATCAGAGGACTCCATCACATTGTACTGTGTTTGGAAGGCCTGTTAGTTTCTGAACTGTCTCAGAGGACTCCATCACACTGTACTGTGTTTGGAAGGCCTGTTAATTTCTGAACTGTCTCAGAGGACTCCATCACATTGTACTGTGTTTGGAAGGCCTGTTTGTTTCTGAACAGGATCAGAGGACTCCATCACATTGTACTGTGTTTGGAAGGCCTGTTTGTTTCTGAACTGTCTCAGAGGACTCCATCACATTGTACTGTGTTTGGAAGGACTGTTAGTTTCTGAACTGTCTCAGAGGACTCCATCACATTGTACTGTGTTTGGAAGGCCTGTTTGTTTCTGAACAGGATCAGAGGACTCCATCACATTGTACTGTGTTTGGAAGGCCTGTTAGTTTCTGAACTGTCTCAGAGGACTCCATCACACTGTACTGTGTTTGGAAGGCCTGTTAGTTTCTGAACAGGATCAGAGGACTCCATCACATTGTACTGTGTTTGGAAGGCCTGTTAGTTTCTGAACTGTCTCAGAGGACTCCATCACACTGTACTGTGTTTGGAAGGCCTGTTAGTTTCTGAACTGTCTCAGAGGACTCCATCACATTGTACTGTGTTTGGAAGGACTGTTAGTTTCTGAACTGTCTCAGAGGACTCCATCACATTGTACTGTGTTTGGAAGGCCTGTTTGTTTCTGAACAGGATCAGAGGACTCCATCACATTGTACTGTGTTTGGAAGGACTGTTAGTTTCTGAACTGTCTCAGAGGACTCCATCACATTGTACTGTGTTTGGAAGGCCTGTTAGTTTCTAAACTGGCTCAGAGGACTCCATCACATTGTACTGTGTTTGGAAGGACTGTTAGTTTCTGAACTGGCTCAGAGGACTCCATCACATTGTACTGTGTTTGGAAGGCCTGTTTGTTTCTGAACAGGATCAGAGGACTCCATCACATTGTACTGTGTTTGGAAGGACTGTTAGTTTCTGAACTGTCTCAGAGGACTCCATCACATTGTACTGTGTTTGGAAGGCCTGTTAGTTTCTAAACTGGCTCAGAGGACTCCATCACATTGTACTGTGTTTGGAAGGACTGTTAGTTTCTGAACTGGCTCAGAGGACTCCATCACATTGTACTGTGTTTGGAAGGACTGTTAGTTTCTAAACTGTCTCAGAGGACTCCATCACATTGTAGGGTGTTTGGAAGGCCTGTTAGTTTCTGAACTGTCTCAGAGGACTCCATCACATTGTACTGTGTTTGGAAGGCCTGTTTGTTTCTGAACTGTCTCAGAGGACTCCATCACATTGTACTGTGTTTGGAAGGCCTGTTTGTTTCTGAACTGTCTCAGAGGACTCCATCACATTGTACTGTGTTTGGAAGGCCTGTTAGTTTCTAAACTGGCTCAGAGGACTCCATCACATTGTACTGTGTTTGGAAGGACTGTTAGTTTCTGAACTGGCTCAGAGGACTCCATCACATTGTACTGTGTTTGGAAGGACTGTTAGTTTCTAAACTGTCTCAGAGGACTCCATCACATTGTAGGGTGTTTGGAAGGCCTGTTAGTTTCTGAACTGTCTCAGAGGACTCCATCACATTGTACTGTGTTTGGAAGGCCTGTTAGTTTCTAAACTGGCTCAGAGGACTCCATCACATTGTACTGTGTTTGAAGGACTGTTAGTTTCTGAACTGGCTCAGAGGACTCCATCACATTGTACTGTGTTTGGAAGGACTGTTAGTTTCTAAACTGTCTCAGAGGACTCCATCACATTGTAGGGTGTTTGGAAGGCCTGTTAGTTTCTGAACTGTCTCAGAGGACTCCATCACATTGTACTGTGTTTGGAAGGCCTGTTTGTTTCTGAACTGTCTCAGAGGACTCCATCACATTGTACTGTGTTTGGAAGGACTGTTAGTTTCTGAACTGTCTCAGAGGACTCCATCACATTGTACTGTGTTTGGAAGGACTGTTAGTTTCTAAACTGTCTCAGAGGACTCCATCACATTGTAGGGTGTTTGGAAGGCCTGTTAGTTTCTGAACTGTCTCAGAGGACTCCATCACATTGTACTGTGTTTGGAAGGACTGTTAGTTTCTGAACTGTCTCAGAGGACTCCATCACATTGTACTGTGTTTGGAAGGCCTGTTTGTTTCTGAACAGGATCAGAGGACTCCATCACATTGTACTGTGTTTGGAAGGCCTGTTAGTTTCTGAACTGTCTCAGAGGACTCCATCACACTGTACTGTGTTTGGAAGGCCTGTTAGTTTCTGAACTGTCTCAGAGGACTCCATCACATTGTACTGTGTTTGGAAGGCCTGTTTGTTTCTGAACTGTCTCAGAGGACTCCATCACATTGTACTGTGTTTGGAAGGCCTGTTAGTTTCTGAACTGTCTCAGAGGACTCCATCACACTGTGTTTGGAAGGACTGTTGTTTCTGAACTGTCTCAGAGGACTCCATCACATTGTACTGTGTTTGGAAGGCCTGTTTGTTTCTGAACTGTCTCAGAGGACTCCATCACATTGTACTGTGTTTGGAAGGACTGTTAGTTTCTGAACTGTCTCAGAGGACTCCATCACATTGTACTGTGTTTGGAAGGACTGTTAGTTTCTGAACTGTCTCAGAGGACTCCATCACATTGTACTGTGTTTGGAAGGACTGTTAGTTTCTGAACTGTCTCAGAGGACTCCATCACATTGTACTGTGTTTGGAAGGCCTGTTTGTTTCTGAACAGGATCAGAGGACTCCATCACATTGTACTGTGTTTGGAAGGCCTGTTAGTTTCTGAACTGTCTCAGAGGACTCCATCACACTGTACTGTGTTTGGAAGGCCTGTTAGTTTCTGAACTGTCTCAGAGGACTCCATCACATTGTACTGTGTTTGGAAGGCCTGTTTGTTTCTGAACTGTCTCAGAGGACTCCATCACATTGTACTGTGTTTGGAAGGCCTGTTAGTTTCTGAACTGTCTCAGAGGACTCCATCACATTGTACTGTGTTTGGAAGGCCTGTTAGTTTCTAAACTGGCTCAGAGGACTCCATCACATTGTACTGTGTTTGGAAGGACTGTTAGTTTCTGAACTGGCTCAGAGGACTCCATCACATTGTACTGTGTTTGGAAGGACTGTTAGTTTCTAAACTGTCTCAGAGGACTCCATCACATTGTAGGGTGTTTGGAAGGCCTGTTAGTTTCTGAACTGTCTCAGAGGACTCCATCACATTGTACTGTGTTTGGAAGGCCTGTTTGTTTCTGAACAGGATCAGAGGACTCCATCACATTGTACTGTGTTTGGAAGGACTGTTAGTTTCTAAACTGTCTCAGAGGACTCCATCACATTGTAGGGTGTTTGGAAGGCCTGTTAGTTTCTGAACTGTCTCAGAGGACTCCATCACATTGTACTGTGTTTGGAAGGCCTGTTTGTTTCTGAACAGGATCAGAGGACTCCATCACATTGTACTGTGTTTGGAAGGACTGTTAGTTTCTGAACTGTCTCAGAGGACTCCATCACATTGTACTGTGTTTGGAAGGCCTGTTAGTTTCTAAACTGGCTCAGAGGACTCCATCACATTGTACTGTGTTTGGAAGGACTGTTAGTTTCTGAACTGGCTCAGAGGACTCCATCACATTGTACTGTGTTTGGAAGGACTGTTAGTTTCTAAACTGTCTCAGAGGACTCCATCACATTGTAGGGTGTTTGGAAGGCCTGTTAGTTTCTGAACTGTCTCAGAGGACTCCATCACATTGTACTGTGTTTGGAAGGCCTGTTTGTTTCTGAACTGTCTCAGAGGACTCCATCACATTGTACTGTGTTTGGAAGGCCTGTTAGTTTCTAAACTGGCTCAGAGGACTCCATCACATTGTACTGTGTTTGGAAGGACTGTTAGTTTCTGAACTGGCTCAGAGGACTCCATCACATTGTACTGTGTTTGGAAGGACTGTTAGTTTCTAAACTGTCTCAGAGGACTCCATCACATTGTAGGGTGTTTGGAAGGCCTGTTAGTTTCTGAACTGTCTCAGAGGACTCCATCACATTGTACTGTGTTTGGAAGGCCTGTTAGTTTCTAAACTGTCTCAGAGGACTCCATCACATTGTACTGTGTTTGGAAGGACTGTTAGTTTCTGAACTGTCTCAGAGGACTCCATCACATTGTACTGTGTTTGGAAGGACTGTTAGTTTCTAAACTGTCTCAGAGGACTCCATCACATTGTAGGGTGTTTGGAAGGCCTGTTAGTTTCTGAACTGTCTCAGAGGACTCCATCACACTGTACTGTGTTTGGAAGGCCTGTTAGTTTCTGAACTGTCTCAGAGGACTCCATCACATTGTACTGTGTTTGGAAGGACTGTTAGTTTCTGAACTGTCTCAGAGGACTCCATCACATTGTACTGTGTTTGGAAGGACTGTTAGTTTCTGAACTGTCTCAGAGGACTCCATCACATTGTACTGTGTTTGGAAGGACTGTTTGTTCCTGAACAGGATCAGAGGACTCCATCACATTGTACTGTGTTTGGAAGGCCTGTTAGTTTCTGAACTGTCTCAGAGGACTCCATCACACTGTACTGTGTTTGGAAGGCCTGTTAATTTCTGAACTGTCTCAGAGGACTCCATCACATTGTACTGTGTTTGGAAGGACTGTTAGTTTCTGAACTGTCTCAGAGGACTCCATCACATTGTACTGTGTTTGGAAGGCCTGTTTGTTTCTGAACTGTCTCAGAGGACTCCATCACATTGTACTGTGTTTGGAAGGACTGTTAGTTTCTGAACTGTCTCAGAGGACTCCATCACATTGTACTGTGTTTGGAAGGCCTGTTTGTTTCTGAACAGGATCAGAGGACTCCATCACATTGTACTGTGTTTGGAAGGACTGTTAGTTTCTGAACTGTCTCAGAGGACTCCATCACATTGTACTGTGTTTGGAAGGCCTGTTAGTTTCTAAACTGGCTCAGAGGACTCCATCACATTGTACTGTGTTTGGAAGGACTGTTAGTTTCTGAACTGGCTCAGAGGACTCCATCACATTGTACTGTGTTTGGAAGGCCTGTTTGTTTCTGAACAGGATCAGAGGACTCCATCACATTGTACTGTGTTTGGAAGGACTGTTAGTTTCTGAACTGTCTCAGAGGACTCCATCACATTGTACTGTGTTTGGAAGGCCTGTTAGTTTCTAAACTGGCTCAGAGGACTCCATCACATTGTACTGTGTTTGGAAGGACTGTTAGTTTCTGAACTGGCTCAGAGGACTCCATCACATTGTACTGTGTTTGGAAGGACTTTAGTTTCTAAACTGTCTCAGAGGACTCCATCACTGCCTGTTAGTTTCTGAACTGTCTCAGAGGACTCCATCACATTGTACTGTGTTTGGAAGGCCTGTTTGTTTCTGAACTGTCTCAGAGGACTCCATCACATTGTACTGTGTTTGGAAGGCCTGTTAGTTTCTAAACTGTCTCAGAGGACTCCATCACATTGTACTGTGTTTGGAAGGACTGTTAGTTTCTGAACTGGCTCAGAGGACTCCATCACATTGTACTGTGTTTGGAAGGACTGTTAGTTTCTAAACTGTCTCAGAGGACTCCATCACATTGTAGGGTGTTTGGAAGGCCTGTTAGTTTCTGAACTGTCTCAGAGGACTCCATCACATTGTACTGTGTTTGGAAGGCCTGTTAGTTTCTAAACTGGCTCAGAGGACTCCATCACATTGTACTGTGTTTGGAAGGACTGTTAGTTTCTGAACTGGCTCAGAGGACTCCATCACATTGTACTGTGTTTGGAAGGACTGTTAGTTTCTAAACTGTCTCAGAGGACTCCATCACATTGTAGGGTGTTTGGAAGGCCTGTTAGTTTCTGAACTGTCTCAGAGGACTCCATCACATTGTACTGTGTTTGGAAGGCCTGTTTGTTTCTGAACTGTCTCAGAGGACTCCATCACATTGTACTGTGTTTGGAAGGACTGTTAGTTTCTGAACTGTCTCAGAGGACTCCATCACATTGTACTGTGTTTGGAAGGACTGTTAGTTTCTAAACTGTCTCAGAGGACTCCATCACATTGTAGGGTGTTTGGAAGGCCTGTTAGTTTCTGAACTGTCTCAGAGGACTCCATCACATTGTACTGTGTTTGGAAGGACTGTTAGTTTCTGAACTGTCTCAGAGGACTCCATCACATTGTACTGTGTTTGGAAGGACTGTTAGTTTCTGAACTGTCTCAGAGGACTCCATCACATTGTACTGTGTTTGGAAGGACTGTTTGTTTCTGAACAGGATCAGAGGACTCCATCACATTGTACTGTGTTTGGAAGGCCTGTTAGTTTCTGAACTGTCTCAGAGGACTCCATCACACTGTACTGTGTTTGGAAGGCCTGTTAGTTTCTGAACTGTCTCAGAGGACTCCATCACATTGTACTGTGTTTGGAAGGCCTGTTTGTTTCTGAACTGTCTCAGAGGACTCCATCACATTGTACTGTGTTTGGAAGGCCTGTTAGTTTCTGAACTGTCTCAGAGGACTCCATCACATTGTACTGTGTTTGGAAGGCCTGTTAGTTTCTGAACTGTCTCAGAGGACTCCATCACATTGTACTGTGTTTGGAAGGCCTGTTTGTTTCTGAACTGTCTCAGAGGACTCCATCACATTGTACTGTGTTTGGAAGGACTGTTAGTTTCTGAACTGTCTCAGAGGACTCCATCACATTGTACTGTGTTTGGAAGGACTGTTAGTTTCTGAACTGTCTCAGAGGACTCCATCACATTGTACTGTGTTTGGAAGGACTGTTAGTTTCTGAACTGTCTCAGAGGACTCCATCACATTGTACTGTGTTTGGAAGGCCTGTTTGTTTCTGAACAGGATCAGAGGACTCCATCACATTGTACTGTGTTTGGAAGGCCTGTTAGTTTCTGAACTGTCTCAGAGGACTCCATCACACTGTACTGTGTTTGGAAGGCCTGTTAGTTTCTGAACTGTCTCAGAGGACTCCATCACATTGTACTGTGTTTGGAAGGCCTGTTTGTTTCTGAACTGTCTCAGAGGACTCCATCACATTGTACTGTGTTTGGAAGGCCTGTTAGTTTCTGAACTGTCTCAGAGGACTCCATCACATTGTACTGTGTTTGGAAGGCCTGTTAGTTTCTAAACTGGCTCAGAGGACTCCATCACATTGTACTGTGTTTGGAAGGACTGTTAGTTTCTGAACTGGCTCAGAGGACTCCATCACATTGTACTGTGTTTGGAAGGACTGTTAGTTTCTAAACTGTCTCAGAGGACTCCATCACATTGTAGGGTGTTTGGAAGGCCTGTTAGTTTCTGAACTGTCTCAGAGGACTCCATCACATTGTACTGTGTTTGGAAGGACTGTTTGTTTCTGAACAGGATCAGAGGACTCCATCACATTGTACTGTGTTTGGAAGGACTGTTAGTTTCTGAACTGTCTCAGAGGACTCCATCACATTGTACTGTGTTTGGAAGGACTGTTAGTTTCTGAACTGTCTCAGAGGACTCCATCACATTGTACTGTGTTTGGAAGGCCTGTTTGTTTCTGAACAGGATCAGAGGACTCCATCACATTGTACTGTGTTTGGAAGGCCTGTTAGTTTCTGAACTGTCTCAGAGGACTCCATCACACTGTACTGTGTTTGGAAGGCCTGTTTGTTTCTGAACTGTCTCAGAGGACTCCATCACATTGTACTGTGTTTGGAAGGCCTGTTAGTTTCTGAACTGTCTCAGAGGACTCCATCACATTGTACTGTGTTTGGAAGGCCTGTTAGTTTCTGAACTGGCTCAGAGGACTCCATCACATTGTACTGTGTTTGGAAGGCCTGTTAGTTTCTGAACTGGCTCAGAGGACTCCATCACATTGTACTGTGTTTGGAAGGACTGTTTGTTTCTGAACTGTCTCAGAGGACTCCATCACATTGTACTGTGTTTGGAAGGCCTGTTAGTTTCTGAACTGTCTCAGAGGACTCCATCACATTGTACTGTGTTTGGAAGGCCTGTTAGTTTCTGAACTGTCTCAGAGGACTCCATCACATTGTACTGTGTTTGGAAGGCCTGTTTGTTTCTGAACTGTCTCAGAGGACTCCATCACATTGTACTGTGTTTGGAAGGACTGTTAGTTTCTGAACTGTCTCAGAGGACTCCATCACATTGTACTGTGTTTGGAAGGACTGTTAGTTTCTGAACTGTCTCAGAGGACTCCATCACATTGTACTGTGTTTGGAAGGACTGTTAGTTTCTGAACTGTCTCAGAGGACTCCATCACATTGTACTGTGTTTGGAAGGCCTGTTTGTTTCTGAACAGGATCAGAGGACTCCATCACATTGTACTGTGTTTGGAAGGCCTGTTAGTTTCTGAACTGTCTCAGAGGACTCCATCACATTGTACTGTGTTTGGAAGGCCTGTTAGTTTCTGAACTGTCTCAGAGGACTCCATCACATTGTACTGTGTTTGGAAGGCCTGTTAGTTTCTGAACTGTCTCAGAGGACTCCATCACACTGTACTGTGTTTGGAAGGCCTGTTAGTTTCTGAACTGTCTCAGAGGACTCCATCACATTGTACTGTGTTTGGAAGGCCTGTTAGTTTCTGAACTGTCTCAGAGGACTCCATCACATTGTACTGTGTTTGGAAGGCCTGTTAGTTTCTGAACTGTCTCAGAGGACTCCATCACACTGTACTGTGTTTGGAAGGCCTGTTAGTTTCTGAACTGTCTCAGAGGACTCCATCACATTGTACTGTGTTTGGAAGGCCTGTTTGTTTCTGAACTGTCTCAGAGGACTCCATCACATTGTACTGTGTTTGGAAGGCCTGTTAGTTTCTGAACTGTCTCAGAGGACTCCATCACATTGTACTGTGTTTGGAAGGCCTGTTAGTTTCTGAACTGTCTCAGAGGACTCCATCACATTGTACTGTGTTTGGAAGGCCTGTTTGTTTCTGAACAGGATCAGAGGACTCCATCACATTGTACTGTGTTTGGAAGGCCTGTTAGTTTCTGAACTGTCTCAGAGGACTCCATCACACTGTACTGTGTTTGGAAGGCCTGTTAGTTTCTGAACTGTCTCAGAGGACTCCATCACATTGTACTGTGTTTGGAAGGCCTGTTTGTTTCTGAACTGTCTCAGAGGACTCCATCACATTGTACTGTGTTTGGAAGGCCTGTTAGTTTCTGAACTGTCTCAGAGGACTCCATCACATTGTACTGTGTTTGGAAGGCCTGTTTGTTTCTGAACTGTCTCAGAGGACTCCATCACATTGTAGGGTGTTTGGAAGGCCTGTTAGTTTCTGAACTGTCTCAGAGGACTCCATCACATTGTACTGTGTTTGGAAGGCCTGTTTGTTTCTGAACAGGATCAGAGGACTCCATCACATTGTACTGTGTTTGGAAGGCCTGTTTGTTTCTGAACTGTCTCAGAGGACTCCATCACATTGTACTGTGTTTGGAAGGACTGTTAGTTTCTGAACTGTCTCAGAGGACTCCATCACATTGTACTGTGTTTGGAAGGCCTGTTTGTTTCTGAACAGGATCAGAGGACTCCATCACATTGTACTGTGTTTGGAAGGCCTGTTAGTTTCTGAACTGTCTCAGAGGACTCCATCACACTGTACTGTGTTTGGAAGGCCTGTTAGTTTCTGAACTGTCTCAGAGGACTCCATCACATTGTACTGTGTTTGGAAGGCCTGTTTGTTTCTGAACTGTCTCAGAGGACTCCATCACATTGTACTGTGTTTGGAAGGACTGTTAGTTTCTGAACTGTCTCAGAGGACTCCATCACATTGTGTTTTTGAAAGGCCTGTTTGTTTTGGATCAAGGACTCCATCACATTGTACTGTGTTTGGAAGGCCTGTTAGTTTCTGAACTGTCTCAGAGGACTCCATCACATTGTACTGTGTTTGGAAGGCCTGTTAGTTTCTGAACTGTCTCAGAGGACTCCATCACATTGTACTGTGTTTGGAAGGCCTGTTTGTTTCTGAACTGTCTCAGAGGACTCCATCACATTGTACTGTGTTTGGAAGGCCTGTTAGTTTCTGAACTGTCTCAGAGGACTCCATCACATTGTACTGTGTTTGGAAGGCCTGTTTGTTTCTGAACTGTCTCAGAGGACTCCATCACATTGTACTGTGTTTGGAAGGCCTGTTAGTTTCTGAACTGTCTCAGAGGACTCCATCACATTGTACTGTGTTTGGAAGGCCTGTTAGTTTCTGAACTGTCTCAGAGGACTCCATCACATTGTACTGTGTTTGGAAGGCCTGTTTGTTTCTGAACAGGATCAGAGGACTCCATCACATTGTACTGTGTTTGGAAGGCCTGTTAGTTTCTGAACTGTCTCAGAGGACTCCATCACACTGTACTGTGTTTGGAAGGCCTGTTAGTTTCTGAACTGTCTCAGAGGACTCCATCACATTGTACTGTGTTTGGAAGGCCTGTTTGTTTCTGAACTGTCTCAGAGGACTCCATCACATTGTACTGTGTTTGGAAGGCCTGAGTTTCTCCATCACATTGTACTGTGTTTGGAAGGCCTGTTTGTTTCTGAACTGTCTCAGAGGACTCCATCACATTGTACTGTGTTTGGAAGGCCTGTTAGTTTCTGAACTGTCTCAGAGGACTCCATCACATTGTACTGTGTTTGGAAGGCCTGTTTGTTTCTGAACAGGATCAGAGGACTCCATCACATTGTACTGTGTTTGGAAGGCCTGTTTGTTTCTGAACTGTCTCAGAGGACTCCATCACATTGTACTGTGTTTGGAAGGCCTGTTAGTTTCTGAACTGTCTCAGAGGACTCCATCACATTGTACTGTGTTTGGAAGGACTGTTAGTTTCTGAACTGGCTCAGAGGACTCCATCACATTGTACTGTGTTTGGAAGGACTGTTAGTTTCTAAACTGTCTCAGAGGACTCCATCACATTGTAGGGTGTTTGGAAGGCCTGTTAGTTTTGAACTGTCTCAGAGGACTCCATCACATTGTACTGTGTTTGAACTAAACTCTCAGAGGACTCCATCACATTGTACTGTGTTTGGAAGGCCTGTTAGTTTCTGAACTGTCTCAGAGGACTCCATCACATTGTACTGTGTTTGGAAGGCCTGTTTGTTTCTGAACAGGATCAGAGGACTCCATCACATTGTACTGTGTTTGGAAGGCCTGTTTGTTTCTGAACTGTCTCAGAGGACTCCATCACATTGTACTGTGTTTGGAAGGCCTGTTAGTTTCTAAACTGGCTCAGAGGACTCCATCACATTGTACTGTGTTTGGAAGGACTGTTAGTTTCTGAACTGTCTCAGAGGACTCCATCACATTGTACTGTGTTTGGAAGGACTGTTAGTTTCTAAACTGTCTCAGAGGACTCCATCACATTGGGGTGTTTGGAAGGCCTGTTAGTTTCTGAACTGTCTCAGAGGACTCCATCACATTGTACTGTGTTTGGAAGGCCTGTTAGTTTCTAAACTGGCTCAGAGGACTCCATCACATTGTACTGTGTTTGGAAGGACTGTTAGTTTCTGAACTGGCTCAGAGGACTCCATCACATTGTACTGTGTTTGGAAGGACTGTTAGTTTCTAAACTGTCTCAGAGGACTCCATCACATTGTAGGGTGTTTGGAAGGCCTGTTAGTTTCTGAACTGTCTCAGAGGACTCCATCACATTGTACTGTGTTTGGAAGGCCTGTTTGTTTCTGAACTGTCTCAGAGGACTCCATCACATTGTACTGTGTTTGGAAGGACTGTTAGTTTCTGAACTGTCTCAGAGGACTCCATCACATTGTACTGTGTTTGGAAGGACTGTTAGTTTCTAAACTGTCTCAGAGGACTCCATCACATTGTAGGGTGTTTGGAAGGCCTGTTAGTTTCTGAACTGTCTCAGAGGACTCCATCACATTGTACTGTGTTTGGAAGGACTGTTAGTTTCTGAACTGTCTCAGAGGACTCCATCACATTGTACTGTGTTTGGAAGGCCTGTTAGTTTCTGAACTGTCTCAGAGGACTCCATCACATTGTACTGTGTTTGGAAGGCCTGTTTGTTTCTGAACTGTCTCAGAGGACTCCATCACATTGTAGGGTGTTTGGAAGGCCTGTTAGTTTCTGAACTGTCTCAGAGGACTCCATCACATTGTACTGTGTTTGGAAGGCCTGTTTGTTTCTGAACAGGATCAGAGGACTCCATCACATTGTACTGTGTTTGGAAGGCCTGTTTGTTTCTGAACTGTCTCAGAGGACTCCATCACATTGTACTGTGTTTGGAAGGCCTGTTAGTTTCTAAACTGTCTCAGAGGACATCACATTGTACTGTGTTTGGAAGGACTGTTAGTTTCTGAACTGGCTCAGAGGACTCCATCACATTGTACTGTGTTTGGAAGGACTGTTAGTTTCTAAACTGTCTCAGAGGACTCCATCACATTGTAGGGTGTTTGGAAGGCCTGTTAGTTTCTGAACTGTCTCAGAGGACTCCATCACATTGTACTGTGTTTGGAAGGCCTGTTAGTTTCTAAACTGGCTCAGAGGACTCCATCACATTGTACTGTGTTTGGAAGGACTGTTAGTTTCTGAACTGGCTCAGAGGACTCCATCACATTGTACTGTGTTTGGAAGGACTGTTAGTTTCTAAACTGTCTCAGAGGACTCCATCACATTGTAGGGTGTTTGGAAGGCCTGTTAGTTTCTGAACTGTCTCAGAGGACTCCATCACATTGTACTGTGTTTGGAAGGCCTGTTTGTTTCTGAACTGTCTCAGAGGACTCCATCACATTGTACTGTGTTTGGAAGGACTGTTAGTTTCTGAACTGTCTCAGAGGACTCCATCACATTGTACTGTGTTTGGAAGGACTGTTAGTTTCTAAACTGTCTCAGAGGACTCCATCACATTGTAGGGTGTTTGGAAGGCCTGTTAGTTTCTGAACTGTCTCAGAGGACTCCATCACATTGTACTGTGTTTGGAAGGACTGTTAGTTTCTGAACTGTCTCAGAGGACTCCATCACATTGTACTGTGTTTGGAAGGACTGTTAGTTTCTGAACTGTCTCAGAGGACTCCATCACATTGTACTGTGTTTGGAAGGCCTGTTTGTTTCTGAACAGGATCAGAGGACTCCATCACATTGTACTGTGTTTGGAAGGCCTGTTAGTTTCTGAACTGTCTCAGAGGACTCCATCACACTGTACTGTGTTTGGAAGGCCTGTTAGTTTCTGAACTGTCTCAGAGGACTCCATCACATTGTACTGTGTTTGGAAGGCCTGTTTGTTTCTGAACTGTCTCAGAGGACTCCATCACATTGTACTGTGTTTGGAAGGCCTGTTAGTTTCTGAACTGTCTCAGAGGACTCCATCACATTGTACTGTGTTTGGAAGGCCTGTTTGTTTCTGAACTGTCTCAGAGGACTCCATCACATTGTAGGGTGTTTGGAAGGCCTGTTAGTTTCTGAACTGTCTCAGAGGACTCCATCACATTGTACTGTGTTTGGAAGGCCTGTTTGTTTCTGAACTGGATCAGAGGACTCCATCACATTGTACTGTGTTTGGAAGGCCTGTTTGTTTCTGAACTGTCTCAGAGGACTCCATCACATTGTACTGTGTTTGGAAGGACTGTTAGTTTCTGAACTGTCTCAGAGGACTCCATCACATTGTACTGTGTTTGGAAGGCCTGTTTGTTTCTGAACAGGATCAGAGGACTCCATCACATTGTACTGTGTTTGGAAGGCCTGTTAGTTTCTGAACTGTCTCAGAGGACTCCATCACTGTACTGTGTTTGGAACTGTGTTCAGAGGAAGGCCTGAAGGCCTGTTTGTTTCTGAACTGTCTCAGAGGACTCCATCACATTGTACTGTGTTTGGAAGGCCTGTTAGTTTCTGAACTGTCTCAGAGGACTCCATCACATTGTACTGTGTTTGGAAGGCCATTGTACTGTGTTTGGAAGGCCTGTTGAACTGTCTCAGAGGACTCCATCACATTGTACTGTGTTTGGAAGGCCTGTTAGTTTCTGAACTGTCTCAGAGGACTTCATCACATTGTACTGTGTTTGGAAGGCCTGTTTGTTTCTGAACTGTCTCAGAGGACTCCATCACATTGTACTGTGTTTGGAAGGACTGTTAGTTTCTGAACTGTCTCAGAGGACTCCATCACATTGTACTGTGTTTGGAAGGACTGTTAGTTTCTGAACTGTCTCAGAGGACTCCATCACATTGTACTGTGTTTGGAAGGACTGTTAGTTTCTGAACCTCAGAGGACTCCATTTGTTGTTTGAAGGCCTGTTTGTTTCTGAACAGGATCAGAGGACTCCATCACATTGTAGGGTGTTTGGAAGGCCTGTTAGTTTCTAAACTGGCTCAGAGGACTCCATCACATTGTACTGTGTTTGGAAGGCCTGTTTGTTTCTGAACAGGATCAGAGGACTCCATCACATTGTACTGTGTTTGGAAGGCCTGTTTGTTTCTGAACTGTCTCAGAGGACTCCATCACATTGTACTGTGTTTGGAAGGACTGTTAGTTTCTGAACTGTCTCAGAGGACTCCATCACATTGTACTGTGTTTGGAAGGACTGTTAGTTTCTGAACTGTCTCAGAGGACTCCATCACATTGTAGGGTGTTTGGAAGGCCTGTTAGTTTCTGAACTGTCTCAGAGGACTCCATCACATTGTACTGTGTTTGGAAGGCCTGTTTTGAACAGGATCAGAGGACTCCATCACATTGTACTGTGTTTGGAAGGCCTGTTAGTTTCTGAACTGTCTCAGAGGACTCCATCACACTGTACTGTGTTTGGAAGGCCTGTTAGTTTCTGAACTGTCTCAGAGGACTCCATCACATTGTACTGTGTTTGGAAGGCCTGTTTGTTTCTGAACTGTCTCAGAGGACTCCATCACATTGTACTGTGTTTGGAAGGCCTGTTAGTTTCTGAACTGTCTCAGAGGACTCCATCACATTGTACTGTGTTTGGAAGGCCTGTTTGTTTCTGAACTGTCTCAGAGGACTCCATCACATTGTAGGGTGTTTGGAAGGCCTGTTAGTTTCTGAACTGTCTCAGAGGACTCCATCACATTGTACTGTGTTTGGAAGGCCTGTTTGTTTCTGAACAGGATCAGAGGACTCCATCACATTGTACTGTGTTTGGAAGGCATGCTTGTTTCTGAACTGTCTCAGAGGACTCCATCACATTGTACTGTGTTTGGAAGGACTGTTAGTTTCTGAACTGTCTCAGAGGACTCCATCACATTGTACTGTGTTTGGAAGGACTGTTAGTTTCTGAACTGTCTCAGAGGACTCCATCACATTGTACTGTGTTTGGAAGGCCTGTTTGTTTCTGAACAGGATCAGAGGACTCCATCACATTGTACTGTGTTTGGAAGGCCTGTTAGTTTCTGAACTGTCTCAGAGGACTCCATCACACTGTACTGTGTTTGGAAGGCCTGTTAGTTTCTGAACTGTCTCAGAGGACTCCATCACATTGTACTGTGTTTGGAAGGCCTGTTAGTTTCTGAACAGGATCAGAGGACTCCATCACATTGTACTGTGTTTGGAAGGACTGTTTGTTTCTGAACAGGATCAGAGGACTCCATCACATTGTACTGTGTTTGGAAGGACTGTTAGTTTCTGAACTGGCTCAGAGGACTCCATCACATTGTACTGTGTTTGGAAGGCCTGTTCGTTTCTGAACTGTCTCAGAGGACTCCATCACATTGTAGGGTGTTTGGAAGGCCTGTTAGTTTCTAAACTGTCTCAGAGGACTCCATCACATTGTACTGTGTTTGGAAGGCCTGTTAGTTTCTGAACTGTCTCAGAGGACTCCATCACATTGTAGGGTGTTTGGAAGGACTGTTAGTTTCTGAACTGTCTCAGAGGACTCCATCACATTGTACTGTGTTTGGAAGGCCTGTTTGTTCCTGAACTGTCTCAGAGGACTCCATCACATTGTACTGTGTTTGGAAGGCCTGTTTGTTTCTGAACTGTCTCAGAGGACTCCATCACATTGTACTGTGTTTGGAAGGCCTGTTAGTTTCTGAACTGTCTCAGAGGACTCCATCACATTGTACTGTGTTTGGAAGGCCTGTTTGTTTCTGAACTGTCTCAGAGGACTCCATCACATTGTACTGTGTTTGTGTTTTTCTAAAGCTCAGAGGACTCCATCACATTTAGTGTTTGGAACTGTTTCTGAACTGTCTCAGAGGACTCCATCACATTGTACTGTGTTTGGAAGGCCTGTTAGTTTCTGAACTGTCTCAGAGGACTCCATCACATTGTACTGTGTTTGGAAGGCCTGTTTGTTTCTGAACTGTCTCAGAGGACTCCATCACATTGTACTGTGTTTGGAAGGACTGTTAGTTTCTGAACTGTCTCAGAGGACTCCATCACATTGTACTGTGTTTGGAAGGACTGTTAGTTTCTGAACTGTCTCAGAGGACTCCATCACATTGTACTGTGTTTGGAAGGCCTGTTAGTTTCTGAACTGTCTCAGAGGACTCCATCACATTGTACTGTGTTTGGAAGGACTGTTAGTTTCTGAACTGTCTCAGAGGACTCCATCACATTGTACTGTGTTTGGAAGGCCTGTTTGTTTCTGAACAGGATCAGAGGACTCCATCACATTGTACTGTGTTTGGAAGGCCTGTTTGTTTCTGAACTGTCTCAGAGGACTCCATCACATTGTACTGTGTTTGGAAGGACTGTTAGTTTCTGAACTGTCTCAGAGGACTCCATCACATTGTACTGTGTTTGGAAGGCCTGTTAGTTTCTGAACTGTCTCAGAGGACTCCATCACATTATACTGTGTTTGGAAGGCCTGTTAGTTTCTGAACAGGATCAGAGGACTCCATCACATTGTACTGTGTTTGGAAGGCCTGTTTGTTTCTGAACTGGCTCAGATGACAGATGACAACAGCACATAGTGGCTGTGTGTGGACGGTCCGAGAACTTCCAGAACCACTACAGGTCTGACTCCCAAATGGCACCCTATTCCCTATTTAGTGCACTGCTTTTGACCAAGTCATGCACTATATAGGGAATGTGGTATCATTTGGCACGCAGCCTAAATAAGTAGGATGAAACTGGGGGAAAATAGTTATTCATATGTTGATGTAAAAGAAACACTGGTCCACTTCACAAGGTTGCAAAAATCCAGTAACTTTCCTCAAATTCCCTGGTTTTCTAGAAAAGCCAATTGGAACATTTCCAGAATCAGGAGGGAATAGGAAATACTTTTGGAAACGTTACCAGATTCTTTGCAACCCTAACAAAGGCGAGACTTTGTGTGATTTGACTTGAACTAGTTAATTCACAAGTAAAAGATGGAGTGCTCTCCACTTGGGCCACTTATCAAAGGCAACTATAGACTTCTGTCCAGACGACATGCTTAGTTTCATACACCGCAGCCGATTTGGACTTGACAGGATAGCCCTGTTCCAACGTATGAAATGTACTACTGCCACTTTTGTCTACATAGCTCATAAAGTGCAACCACACATGCAAGGACAATGAGACCCCTTGTGAAAAGTAAGATGTTCGTAGAAGCCTCTGCCAATAGAAACAACAGTTGAGAGAAAAACAGTAGAAGGTTGTAAAAAGACATTCCCTCCCTCCGTGGTAAATCCATCCTTTCCTTGCTTCTCATGGTTTGTGTCAAAGGGCTGTTCAACAAACAATAATATGGTGATAAGGAGTTATATACTTGACCTGCTCTTTCCCCTTTGAAAAATAAGGTCAGATTAGCATGTTTTGAAACTAGTAAGCATCCAAAATGGCACCCTATTCCCTATGTAGTGTAGTACTTTTGACCCGAGCCCATAGGGAAACAGGGTGCCATTTGGTAGGGAACAGGGTGCCATTTGGGACACAGAGAGTATAATCAAGTCATTGTTAATGTGATAAACTGCTTTGACAAGTTTAGAGTTGAGAAATGGCATTTTCAGTCCCCTCAGACATTCAAGCAGTGTGAGCATATTCAGATATTCTATAGAGAAAACCATAGGTTGTACAAATACAGATATACCTACTTTTGGGCATGAAGCTCCATTATAACTTCATTACCTAGACATTGGTGTCTGTGTAAAATCAGTATGTGGTAGGTGAGCTCTCAGCTAGATGAGCATGTTTAATCTGGGCAAGAGATGGATGTGGTCACTAACTTTATATTATATGAGCTACTGACTTACTGGACCTGCTATTACACAAGGCTTTCGCTCTGACTGAGGGCACCATTCTGGAATAATACTGTTGACTTGAACTACCGGTTCATGTTTGATTGACTGATTAAGTTTATTAGATAATTAAAAACATTACACATGGAGACAACATTACACATGGAGACAACATTACACATGGAGACAACATTACACAAGGAGACAACATTACACATGGAGACAACATTACACATGGAGACAACATTACACATGGAGACAACATTACACATGGAGACATTACACATGGAGACATTACACATGGAGACAACATTACACATGGAGACAACATTACACATGGAGACAACATTACACAAGGAGACAACATTACACATGGAGACAACATTACACATGGAGACAACATTACACATGGAGACAACATTACACAAGGAGACATTACACATGGAGACATTACACAAGGAGACAACATTACACATGGAGACAACATTACACATGGAGACATTACACATGGAGACAACATTACACATGGAGACAACATTACACATGGAGACAACATTACACAAGGAGACAACATTACACATGGAGACAACATTACACAAGGAGACAACATTACACATGGAACAACATTACACAAGGAGACAACATTACACATGGAGACAAGACACATGGAGACAACATTTGGAGACAACATTACACATGGAGACATTACACATGGAGACAACATTACACATGGAGACAACATTACACATGGAGACAACATTACACAAGGAGAGACATGGAACAACATTACACATGGAGACAACATTACACATGGAGACAACATTACACAAGGAGACAACATTACACATGGAGACAACATTACACATGGAGACAACATTACACATGGAGACAACATTACACAAGGAGACATTACACATGGAGACATTACACAAGGAGACAACATTACACATGGAGACAACATTACACATGGAGACATTACACATGGAGACAACATTACACATGGAGACAACATTACACATGGAGACAACATTACACAAGGAGACAACATTACACATGGAGACAACATTACACAAGGAGACAACATTACACATGGAGACAACATTACACATGGAGACAACATTACACAAGGAGACAACATTACACATGGAGACAACATTACACATGGAGACAACATTACACATGGAGACAACATTACACATGGAGACATTACACATGGAGACAACATTACACATGGAGACAACATTACACATGGAGACAACATTACACAAGGAGACATTACACATGGAGACAACATTACACATGGAGACAACATTACACATGGAGACAACATTACACATGGAGACATTACACATGGAGACAACATTACACAAGGAGACAACATTACACATGGAGACAACATTACACATGGAGACAACATTACACATGGAGACAACATTACACATGGAGACATTACACATGGAGACATTACACAAGGAGACAACATTACACATGGAGACAACATTACACATGGAGACAACATTACACATGGAGACAACATTATAAACGTAAAAGAATATTAAGGATAAAACACAATAAAGACTGTTCGCTTTCTAAACTACACCTTTTGAACCATTATCCAGTTGCCATGACGTCCAGGCTCTTAATCACTCACACCCCACTGTTACCATATCTCTGTCAGGGATTCAAACCTGGGTCTCCTGCTCTCTGCAAGTCTGTGTTAGCACGCTGAGCTAAAGCCTTTAGCTCGGGGAGCCAACAGATATATTTTCAGGCAAGGTTATTACTCATAACATAAGCGTGGTTCCGAACCTCTGTTATACTTGCACTGTTAAAGAGAGGGATCTCTTTCCTCCCCTCTATCGCCATGCTCCACTCCTCTCATCTAAAATAAAATGAAAACGCTCTGATTTATTCTCCCCCAAAACCTTCCTTCTCTGGTCGTCTGGCGTTCCCCACCACAGCTGTGGAGTCCCCCTGGGCCCATAAATCTGAGCCCCTAAATCCTTACCTGGACCCAGTTCAGAAAGCATTCTCACTTCAGGAAGCTGGGGGGCGATCCGATCCCTAAGCTAGCCTTCAACCATATCGTACTGATATATAAAAAAAATATCCCCTTGTTTTTCATGCAACAGAACAGACAGAATGTCTTCCAGTCCAAAGTAGACAAAGCTGCTAAATGTGTTGGTTTCGTTCTTCCTTCTCTGTGCATTATGTTATTTGTTGTTGTAGCTGATCAGGTTAATGATGGGCTGGCCCGTATGGAGCAGAAGCATCCAGGTCTTATTGCTCTCTGTCTCTGTCTCTGTGTCTCTGTCTCTCTCTCTCTCTCTGCCTCATGATTCTCAATGTTCTGTGTGTGGAGGAGCTGGATGGGAGGGAGGGGTAATGACGGCCCTCTGTTTATTTGTCTGGTTTTATTGCTCAGCCAGAGCATGGCAAGGACGCTGTCAGTCAAACGTTATTGCTGCTCAGCGGCTCTGCAGTGGATCATCCACAGACAGTGAAATAGTGGAAGTGGTTATGGGACTCTGCTCACCTATTATTGAAAAGTCAGAGATTGGAAATTGGCCATGGATTTTCTACTGAATTGGACCCCCCCAAAAATAATGTTTTGTTTTTAATTTTTTTGCCGTGAATCAATCTGTGTGAAACTGCATCGTGTCTACAGCAACAAGCCCGCTCTCACATCTGGTCATCAGTTCTCACAGGATAGACTTAGTGATACCAGACCTGCTGTTATCGGAGCACTGGGAAGAGGCCTGTTGCAGTCATTCACACTTACTTATTCTAAGTAAGTCATGACATAGGCTCCACTTCAGTGGTCGTAACAGTGGCTTGCAGAACACTTCTCAACCCTGCTATCTCCTCATTCTCCTCCCCTTCCCTTTCATCCTTCCTCAACACTTCTCAACCCTGCTGTCTCCTCATTCTCCTCCCCTGTCATCCTTCCTCAACACTTCTCAACCCTGCTGTCTCCTCATTCTCCTCCCGTTGTCCTTCCTCAGCACTTCTCAACCCTGCTGTCTCCTCATTCTCCTCCCGTTGTCCTTCCTCAGCACTTCTCAACCCTGCTGTCTCCTCATTCTCCTCCCCTGTCATCCTTCCTCAACACTTCTCAACCCTGCTGTCTACTCATTCTCCTCCCGTCATCCTTCCTCAACACTTCTCAACCCTGCTGTCTCCTCATTCTCCTCCCGTCGTCCTTCCTCAACACTTCTCAACCCTGCTGTCTCCTCATTCTCCTCCCCTGTCATCCTTCCTCAACACTTCTCAACCCTGCTGTCTCCTCATTCTCCTCCCGTCGTCCTTCCTCAACACTTCTCAACCCTGCTGTCTCCTCATTCTCCTCCCGTCGTCCTTCCTCAACACTTCTCAACCCTGCTGTCTCCTCATTCTCCTCCCGTCGTCCTTCCTCAACACTTCTCAACCCTGCTGTCTCCTCATTCTCCTCCCGTCGTCCTTCCTCAACACTTCTCAACCCTGCTGTCTCCTCATTCTCCTCCCGTTGTCCTTCCTCAACACTTCTCAACCCTGCTGTCTCCTCATTCTCCTCCCGTCGTCCTTCCTCAACACTTCTCAACCCTGCTGTCTCCTCATTCTCCTCCCGTTGTCCTTCCTCAACACTTCTCAACCCTGCTGTCTCCTCATTCTCCTCATGTCGTCCTTCCTCAACACTTCTCAACCCTGCTGTCTCCTCATTCTCCTCCCCTGTCATCCTTCCTCAACACTTCTCAACCCTGCTGTCTCCTCATTCAACTCCCGTTGTCCTTCCTCAGCACTTCTCAACCCTGCTGTCTCCTCATTCTCCTCCCGTTGTCCTTCCTCAACACTTCTCAACCCTGCTGTCTCCTCATTCTCCTCCCGTCGTCCTTCCCCAACACTTCTCAACCCTGCTGTCTCCTCATTCTCCTGCTGTCTCCTCATTCTCCTCCCGTTGTCCTTCCTCAACACTTCTCAACCCTGCTGTCTCCTCATTCTCCTCCGTCGTCCTTCCTCAACACTTCTCAACCCTGCTGTCTCCTCATTCTCCTCCCGTGTCCTTCCTCAACACTTCTCAACCCTGCTGTCTCCTCATTCTCCTCCCGTTGTCCTTCCTCAACACTTCTCAACCCTGCTGTCTCCTCATTCTCCTCCCGTTGTCCTTCCTCAACACTTCCTCAACCCTGCTGTCTCCTCATTCTCCTCCCCGTCGTCCTTCCTCAACACTTCTCAACCCTGCTGTCTCCTCATTCTCCTCCCGTCGTCCTTCCTCAACACTTCTCAACCCTGCTGTCTCCTCATTCTCCTCCCGTTGTCCTTCCTCAACACTTCTCAACCCTGCTGTCTCCTCATTCTCCTCCCGTCGTCCTTCCTCAACACTTCTCAACCCTGCTGTCTCCTCATTCTCCTCCCGTCGTCCTTCCTCAACACTTCTCAACCCTGCTGTCTTACTCATTCTCCTCCCGTCGTCCTTCCTCAACACTTCTCAACCCTGCTGTCTCCTCATTCTCCTCCCGTCGTCCTTCCTCAACACTTCTCAACCCTGCTGTCTCCTCATTCTCCTCCCGTCGTCCTTCCTCAACACTTCTCAACCCTGCTGTCTTACTCATTCTCCTGTCTCCTCATTCTCCTCCGTCCTTCCTCAACACTTCTCAACCCTGCTGTCTTACTCATTCTCCTCCCGTCGTCCTTCCTCAACACTTCTCAACCCTGCTGTCTCCTCATTCTCCTCCCGTCGTCCTTCCTCAACACTTCTCAACCCTGCTGTCTCCTCATTCTCCTCCCGTCGTCCTTCCTCAACACTTCTCAACCCTGCTGTCTCCTCATTCTCCTCCCAACACTTCTCAACCCTGCTGTCCTTCCTCAACACTTCTCAACCCTGCTGTCTCCTCATTCTCCTCCCGTCGTCCTTCCTCAACACTTCTCAACCCTGCTGTCTTACTCATTCTCCTCCCGTCGTCCTTCCTCAACACTTCTCAACCCTGCTGTCTCCTCATTCTCCTCCCGTCGTCCTTCCTCAACACTTCTCAACCCTGCTGTCTCCTCATTCTCCTCCCGTTGTCCTTCCTCAACACTTCTCAACCCTGCTGTCTCCTCATTCTCCTCCCGTCGTCCTTCCTCAACACTTTCTCAACCCTGCTGTCTCCTCATTCTCCTCCCGTCGTCCTTCCTCAACACTTCTCAACCCTGCTGTCTCCTCATTCTCCTCCCGTCGTCCTTCCTCAACACTTCTCAACCCTGTCTCCTCATTCTCCTCCTCATTCTCCTTCCCAACCCTGCTGTCTCCTCATTCTCCTCCTGTTCCTTCCTCAACACTTCTCAACCCTGCTGTCTCCTCATTCTCCTCCCGTCGTCCTTCCTCTGCACTTCTCAACCCTGCTGTCTCCTCATTCTCCTCCCGTTGTCCTTCCTCAACACTTCTCAACCCTGCTGTCTCCTCATTCTCCTCCGTCGTCCTTCCTCAACACTTCTCAACCCTGCTGTCTCCTCATTCTCCTCCCGTCGTCCTTCCTCAACACTTCTCAACCCTGTCTCCTCATTCTCCTCCCGTCGTCCTTCCTCTTCTCCCTGCTGTCTCCTCATTCTCCTCCCGTCGTCCAACACTTCTCAACCCTGCTGTCTCCTCATTCTCCTCCGTTCGTCCTTCCTCAACACTTCTCAACCCTGCTGTCTCCTCATTCTCCTCCCGTCGTCCTTCCTCAACACTTCTCAACCCTGCTGTCTTACTCATTCTCCTCCCGTCGTCCTTCCTCAACACTTCTCAACCCTGCTGTCTCCTCATTCTCCTCCCGTCGTCCTTCCTCAACACTTCTCAACCCTGCTGTCTCCTCATTCTCCTCCCGTCGTCCTTCCTCAACACTTCTCAACCCTGCTGTCTCCTCATTCTCCTCCCGTCGTCCTTCCTCAACACTTCTCAACCCTGCTGTCTCCTCATTCTCCTCCCGTCGTCCTTCCTCAACACTTCTCAACCCTGCTGTCTCCTCATTCTCCTCCCGTCGTCCTTCCTCAACACTTCTCAACCCTGCTGTCTCCTCATTCTCCTCCCGTCGTCCTTCCTCAACACTTCTCAACCCTGCTGTCTTACTCATTCTCCTCCCGTCGTCCTTCCTCAACACTTCTCAACCCTGCTGTCTTACTCATTCTCCTCCCGTCGTCCTTCCTCAACACTTCTCAACCCTGCTGTCTCCTCATTCTCCTCCCGTCGTCCTTCCTCAACACTTCTCAACCCTGCTGTCTTCCTCACTTCTCAACCTCTGTCTCCTCATTCTCCTCCCGTCCTTCCTCAACACTTCTCAACCCTGCTGTCTCCTCATTCTCCTCCCGTCGTCCTTCCTCAACACTTCTCAACCCTGCTGTCTCCTCATTCTCCTCCCGTCGTCCTTCCTCAACACTTCTCAACCCTGCTGTCTCCTCATTCTCCTCCCGTCGTCCTTCCTCAACACTTCTCAACCCTGCTGTCTCCTCATTCTCCTCCCGTCGTCCTTCCTCAACACTTCTCAACCCTGCTGTCTCCTCATTCTCCTCCCGTCGTCCTTCTTCTCAACCCTGCTGTCTCCTCATTCTCCTCCCTGTCCTTCCTCAACACTTCTCAACCCTCTGTCTCCTCATTCTTCACTTCTCCTCCCTGCTGTCCTTCCTCAACACTTCTCAACCCTGCTGTCTCCTCATTCTCCTCCCGTCGTCCTTCCTCAACACTTCTCAACCCTGCTGTCTCCTCATTCTCCTCCCGTCGTCCTTCCTCAACACTTCTCAACCCTGCTGTCTCCTCATTCTCCTCCGTCGTCCTTCCTCAACACTTCTCAACCCTGCTGTCTCCTCATTCTCCTCCCGTCGTCCTTCCTCAACACTTCTCAACCCTGCTGTCTCCTCATTCTCCTCCCGTCGTCCTTCCTCAACACTTCTCAACCCTGCTGTCTCCTCATTCTCCTCCCGTCGTCCTTCCTCAACACTTCTCAACCCTGCTGTCTCCTCATTCTCCTCCCGTCGTCCTTCCTCAACACTTCTCAACCCTGCTGTCTCCTCATTCTCCTCCCGTCGTCCTTCCTCAACACTTCTCAACCCTGCTGTCTCCTCATTCTCCTCCCGTCGTCCTTCCTCAACACTTCTCAACCCTGCTGTCTCCTCATTCTCCTCCGTCGTCCTTCCTCAACACTTCTCAACCCTGCTGTCTCCTCATTCTCCTCCCGTCGTCCTTCCTCAACACTTCTCAACCCTGCTGTCTCCTCATTCTCCT